>NC_071578.1:9171752-9261752 GCF_024509145.1 Vidua macroura | reverse complement strand
CCATGAATAATTTTCTGGCAGAGAGTCCCGATTAATTGATACATATCCAGAATATTTTTTAGAATTCAAACCCTATAAGAGGTAAATTGAGTTATAGAGTTAAACATGGCTATGCTAAATAAATGGTATTACTAAAGTGCCTACATTTTAATTATTCTGTGCTTAGTGCTGTGTACAATAATGAAAGGGATGTATGGAACATACAGTGCAGAATTTAGAGGGGACTGAGAGCATTAATTCTTTTGTGCCAGAGGATGGCACATTATATAGACAGACATATGATAGCAATTAAATTTGCTTTCCTGCAGATTTTCTATAAATGGTCAATAACTTGTTTTTAGAAGGACTATTTTAAATTTGTCAAAAATGGTTCCTGATCTGCTTTACTTGAGCCTGGATCTTTCACAAAGAAGCAGTATATAAAAATTCAGACTGATCCTTTTGTGGAGGAGGTATCTTATATCCTTTTTTACTCCGTGTGGAATTTGTTTCATGGAGATGATGATCATGTTAACTCTGGTTGCATATCTCCATGGTGATTTCTGAGAAATATGGTTGGAGTGCAAATGTATATTTATATGGAAACGGTGTCTTTCAGTATCAAAACCAGGTGCAACTGCATTGAATTGAGTCACTAATTCACCCCATCTTTGTGTCCATCTCTACTTTTTATGTCATGCACAGAGTGAAAGAGAGAGGTGTATAATTCTTGTTCCCAAAACTCTGTGAAGACTAGGAGTAGAGTGATATTATATGACTTATTAATATTAAATAATTTTGAGATGATGACTTTGGAAATACTGACTTCATTGTAATGTAGATTTTTTTCCATAGATTTTTATAGAAACTGATGAATTATTTTAATCCTGGCATGGACCACAATGATTCTAGGTATAAGAGAATTTGGATTAATCCAGTGCAACAAAAGAACTTATTTTGGAATTATTTTTGGTTGCTCTGTGTTGAGGTCTCCCAATAAAATAAAACAAAACATTTTCAGTTCTTCTTTGAGCAGACTCCTCAGACCATGTCTTGCCTTTTTTATTACTTCTATTGCATAAAGAGCTTCTCTACACAGCACTGGTGAGGCCACTTGTGTAGTGCTGTTTCTAGTTCTGGGCTCCCCTGTACGAAAAAGGCATTGACTTACTGCATTGAGTCCCGGAAAGGACCATGAACAGAATTAAGAGACTGGAGCATCTTTCATGTGAGGAGAGGCTGAGAAAGCAAATAGTGTTCAGTGTGGAGAAGAGAAGGCTCTGGAGGACTTTTTCAGTGTGTACAAATAGCTGATGGGTTGGAATGAAGAGGAAGCCAGACTCCTCTCAGTAATATCCAGTCACAGGACAAGAGGTAGAAATTATAACCTGTGAAATTCCTTCAGAACATGATAATTTTTTACTGTGGTAATGGTCAAACAGTGAAATAGGTAGCTCAGTATGATTGTCAACTCTTCATCTCAGAAGATACTCAAAATGCAGGTGAGCACAGTATTGCCTCTGGATGACCCTAGGGCAGAGTGTTGGACAAAGTGATCTCAAGAAGTTCCTTCCCACCACAGCCATTCTGTGATTCTGTGAGGTGGATGTGACAACCCTTAAGTATCTATTCTACTTCATTTATGTGGTGTCTTTTTGCAATTATGGATATGTATGTTGCATACTGTAATGAAGCTGGATGATTTTCACTTCTGGAGTAAGTCACATTTGGGTCTTTTTTTATTACCTTAATCAGCAAAAATACATATACTATTTTAACCTGCCCCTGTGATCATCTAGGGATTAATCTGACATCACATAACTAATTTTATGCAATTTCACATTACAATTCCTAAAACTTACCATGATAAATTAGAAGCTTTTTTCCTGTTTGCATCTCTAAATTGATAAGCCCTTTCATCTCATGTGCAGTTGTTCATACAAGCCGAGATCTGTTGGAAGGTCTGACTTCTTTCTTTGAGTGGTGTCATTGATTCATGGCTTCAGTGGTGTCTGAACAGGATGCCACTCATGTCACCATCTCTAAGGCAATCCAGCACTGTCAGGCTTTCATAGTTTGTCTGCTGTCATTTGTTGATGCTGAGGATGTTTAAATCTATGCAGAAATCTCCTGAAGGACTATGCAAAGCCTTTAGTATCTGGCAACCAGTTCTGGAGTACTCAAGGCCTGCTGTAAGCAGAAGAACTTTATTCTAAACATTTGTAGCGGTATGTTGCAAACTTAACAGGTGTTTGAGAAGCTGATTTGTTACACCTGGGAGTTAATCAGAGCATTTGCTTTTAAGTTGCCTGAATTTTATGGCAAAAGCACGATGGAAGTCTCTCAAGACATAAAGAGAAACAATCAGCTGTTTGAATCTCAAAGGCCTCCATTGTTTGTACCAAGTAGGGGAAGTTTTTAATAATGGCTGATAACACTACAAATTGCACTCATCTGCTTTTTAAATTCAAGACACTGTTTTAAAGAATATTTCTTGTTGTTATTTTTCTGGGTATGTTATAAACTGCTTTGCTTGTGAGAAAGAGACTAGTTTACAGCCTTGTAAGTAGGCATTTCCAACACCACACATTATTTGTAGGTCTGCAACCCAATTTTCTTAATTTCAGGCCACTTTGTCTGACCTATAGCCTCAGAATATGAGAAAGGTTTTAAGAATGCATGAAAATTGCTGGTTTCAGTCCAAAAGAGAGATCGCCAAATTAATCCTGATTAATCACAAAATTCTTCCGGGTTTTGAGGGGGCTTAATTCTGTTCCCCATGCTCAGATTTGCACAGTATCGAAAGGAATTCTAGAACTGCCTTATTTTGTCTGCAGAATGTAGCATAATAAGGTATACCCTTCTTTGAGTCTTAGCTGTGTTTACTCAGACAGGGATATTTTGAATGAGGAATAGTTTAAAATGCTTCGTTCATCTTTAGTGATAAAATTGGCATGGAAATGTGAAACACTGTTAAGGAGAAGAAGAACACACCTTGTTGCAGAGGACCATTGTGCTCTGCAGTTGCGTTGTTTTCACTAAGTTCTTCTCAAGTGCCAGATATTTTTCAGGAAAAAAAAGTGGTGTTTATATAATGTAGTTTCACCTTGTCTCAGGACAATGTAAGAGAGAGAGAGAGAGAGATCCAACCATTGAATGCTGTCCAGGATTTCAGGGAAAAACTATGTTGCAAGTATTTACTTTTTTTCCTTCATTACCCTTAGATATTTCTATGGCTTTCAGTAATTTGAGAAGTGTTGAGCTTGTCTCTATGAGTGATGATTATTAGATATTATGCTGTGGCTCTGAACAGCTCCGAAATATCTGTGCTACTAGAAGAGTTTGTGGAAAATATATCTACTCTTTGTACTTAATCTTTAAAATTTTGTCTTGGCTATACCCCTTTTGTAGCATGTCAACATGGTGTTTTAGAAGCTCAGAAATCAAGGAAGAAAGTCTCCTGTTTCATATACGGAAAATAATTCTGAAACTTGAGGTTGCTTAAAATTCTTTTTTTCAATCCTCCTTACTCATTGGTAATCTCAGCAATATGTAACTCTGCAACAGTTAAAGGAGAAATATCTCTGTGAGAGACACAACAGCTTATTTTCCACCCTTGTGTGACATGACTAATTCTTGTTACGAAAGGATCCAAGCAAATTTAAGTTAATTACCTATTGCAATGAACTACAGTCAAACCTCCTTTTCTGGATTGAGCCATAAATGCATAATGTAATGCTGTGGTGGCCTATAGGCAGGTGGTCAGATCCACCTCAAAGCACTGGCAGCCTACTTGCTAGACAGCAAATAGGAATCTCTCTAGATGAAGATGAGTGTTTGCTTCTTTATGAAATAATATTAATTATTGTCTTATCTGGATGCAGCACTGAAAGTGCAGTGAACAGATCAGTGAAAGTATGTTTACAAATGTTTATAAGGTGCTTCTGAAGGCAGGAGTCTTCAAGTTCAATGACTTTAGATTGAGAAGGGAACTGTTAACAGTTAACTCCAGGAGGTGTCCTGCCAGATATGAGTAATAGAATTTGATGTACAAGCACATTGTCCACAGCAGCATGTTACAGATTTGGATTTCTCACCCTTTTACCGATGGATCAATCTTAATCCCCAGGCATCTGCCCTGAAGGACCTTCTCCCACCATATTTCATGGGATGGTTGTGCTGGTCAGGTGTCATAAATGAGATGCACACCAGAACTGTCATAATAAGTGTGAAACTATTAAAATTAAAATAAGTATATTGACTAAACTGTTTCCATTCCATTATGGTTGCAAGAGCTGGAGTTTACTTTACAGGTACAATTGAATTAAAAAGTCTTTGCTCAGCTTAAAAAAACTTTAAATGGTTCTAACATCCAATGTTAATTTAACAAAATAACAAATCCTAACGTTGATACATGTAGGGCTGCATTAGACTAGTGGAAAGTTTGCTGTTTCTCCTATGTTGTAATTCTGTATGCTTAGTAATTTACTTGAATTAGTTAATATCTCTTGAACCTTCATGCCTCTGTTCTGTCTTCAGGTGTGTGCATATTCTGATTACATTTGAGCTCCAAATAACTAAGAGTATGGAAATGGAAACCAAGTTTTGAAAATCAGGACCTTGCTTCTAGTGCCCCTTGCTTTAAATAAAAAGAGGCTATTCCTGTCCTAGATATTTACACTTAATATCTACCTATTTCATCTCTAATGAATTATTCATACATGTATATGTGAATACTGTGTGTAAAACCTTTCATTAGAGAAAGAGGGCTTTTGAGTTCTGGAGCATATACCAATATCTCCTCCTCAGGTGTTTCTTTGATATGCCAGAACATCTTTCTACTGAAATCTTAATCCAAAGTTTCTATAGTGAAATGAGTTTTTATGCAGTTTCCAGTCACCATCAGAAAGAGCTTTTTCATGATCCCTGTTTCTTCTGCTAGCAGCAGTATTTCATGTTTCATATATAATTTTTTTCTTTTCTGGCTGATTTCTATTAAAATCTGTTTATTGTTTCAGAAATTCATTTTGAAGTGGCATATTGCATTCCTACATCTCTAAGCCCTCTGCCCTTCTTCATAGTCTGGGCTTTAAAGTGGTGAGGAGGAAGAAATAGGGAGAGATTTTTGTTTCTGGGGATGTCAGGCCTCAGGAGTATCCCAGCTACACAGTCATGGGGGGGAAATCATGTTTGGGTTGTGCTGCTGCTTTGTAATAAAACAGTCAGAGGCAGCATTGAGAGGGCATGGAGAGACCAAACTACTGTTTCCATTCCTTAGTGCTTTACCATGCAGTTGATACCAGGGAAGGGATTTTTACACCTTCAGTTTGAATATTTCCTGCTGGTTCCTTGCTTGTCCAGTCACTGAGTTGCTCCCTATTGCCACCTCCTCCCTCCCTCTTGGCCCTCTCTCTCACCATCTTTCCCAGCTCTGACTGTCCCAATTCTAACTCTTTAATACTCTTTCTCTCTATTCAGATACTCCTTTGCATATTAATTCAAATTCTTGTACCATCCCAGTTTCCCTTAGCTCTGGGAAGGATTCGATTCAGCAGCAGTATGGGCCTTGCACCTTTTTGGTCATGAAAAGTTTATCCAGTAACTCACCCAGCATTGTCTAGTGGTTTTCAAAGTCTGATCCCTCTGCTCCTTGGCCCTCTGCATTTCTATGCGTTGTTTCAAATGTAGGATATAGATTATTTTGGTATTTTCTTATATTTTTAAATACATAGAGAACTTACCATAAAATAAGGAAATTGGGCATTTTCATTAATTGAGTACTGCCCTCTAAGTGCTACCAAAAAAACCCCTTTCCAGCTACTTGTTTTGAAGAGATGAGGAAACACTTACTTTATAGAGTTGCAAGACCATTTCTGTTAAAATATTATCTTTTGGTATTCACCACCTTTCAACTGGATTTCCAATAAAAAAGAGGGCTTATCTATCACCTCAGTAGGTTTGGGATTATATCATTAATGCAGCAAATAAGGAATGTCAAATCTGTTCAGTAGTACATATTTGCTAGGTTACAGTAGGAAAAATCAAAATTTGACCTTTTTGCCCTCTGTTGTGGAAGAAGTCACTGGTTATTTTACATGTGCAGGAATTCATTATTGTACCATACATCATGGGACAACTAAACTTCAGCCTTGTTAGGAACTTGCATCCAGTTGAAGTTTGCTTAAGACTGATTTTTGGATGAGCAAACATCCAAATAATGAGCAAACATTGCAATAACCTTATAAAGATGCGTTATTATATGTAATAGAAACATAGTTTTGTGAATTTTTATTCCATGCTAGAATGATGAAAACATTTTTTTTCAGTTATCAGAAACTTTAAGTACTTCCCATGTGTATGCCAGACAAATAATCACGCAGGCTAAAATCTGTATATGTTTTCACAAATACCTTGCATTTGTCACAGAATACCTGTGAATAATATTAATATCTGAATTATAAGCTGAACTCAGAAGATTACATTAAAGCATTATTTTACAGGGCCTCTATTGGACCATCTCTACTGTGTAGACTGTTGTATAGGAAATAACATCTAACTGAATCAGAGAAAACAGTATTTTAGCATAGATTTTTTTTGGTGCTGACCCTCTTTCTTTAATGTATTTATTCATATAAGATGGTGTTTATTGATCAATGTATTCATTGTAGCTTATTCCTAAGTCTGTAGTAAAGCTTTTGAAGACTTTTTTTGTCCTAATAAGAATGTGAGGATTTCAGGTCAAGGTATTTGGCTAGTCTTTGGTCTGAACTTAGGCTACCTGCTTCTGTCCATTTTGAAATTATTTAGCCTCAGGGAGCTTTCCTCTCTCTGATAACATTTCAGAGTTTGTTGTCTGGTTCTGAGCAGGTAAGGCAAATAAAAGAAAGAAGGATAAAAATAAAAAGATATTTTGAGAGTATCTGTTGTTTCTAGCAGTGTGAGTAAACTCTCCAAAGCACCTTGGTTTGAGAAAGCAAGAATGGAAAAAGCCACCAGCTGTCTGTCCTCCATATATATGTTTATATTCACTTTTGCTCTCTGTTAACACTCTCAGCCACCATGCTTAGGTGTCTCCAAGACATGTCAGAATTCATCTAACATAGCTTGTCCAGAAAACCCATTTCAACAGGTGGACAAAAAACTTCAAGTCAAGCCTATAGCAAGTAAATCTTCAACTTGTATAAGCCTGAGAAGATCTCTTGATCAGGTTGCATATTCTCCCTGAGAAAAATGAGTTTTAAGAAACCTGTCCGAAAAGTTTCAGATAGTTGGGAACTACTGATTCATCTTAAATGGGTAGAACTCAAATTCTGATATATTGTCCCTAAACACTGTTCTCATTTATATATGATTTATTCTCTCCCTCCCATCCCATATACCACTAGCACTCCTTTTGAACTTCCACCAAGTGAAAGGAATTGATTCCAAGTGATACTGACTTGGCAGTGACAGTCAGTCTGTTGCAACTTTTGAAAGAGCACAGCTGAATGGAATTGCAAGTCCACCTTTTGAACTTCAAGTATATTAATACACTGCTAATTTAATGACTTCATTTGGCAAGTTCATTCTCCACAGAACATCAGCTGTATATTTTGTTAAAAAGACAGACTTTGGTGAATTGGAATTTCTGGTATTTAAATAAACAACCTAATTTTCAATAGTTTTTAACAGATTTTTTGCTACAAGGACACGGCTGAATTTGCACAGCATGAGGTCTTGCTTGGCAAAGACTTTTTATATTACAACTTACATCAAGAAGAAAAGTTGATGAGCTTAGACTTGACAAAGCTCACCTGTGTTTTGCAGATTTTTTTATATTTCTTGTTTGAAGCTTTCTACCTCTGCTTCCTGATAGGCTAACATTGTTTTTCTCCAAATGCACTAAAGAATGAAGCTTAACATTAAAAAAAATGTATCTGTACTGAGCATGCTTTTCCAGGTAAAGCCAATATCAAAAGGGTGTTCATGGTAGAACATCTTTCAAGCACAGTATTTTGCTCTTTTACATCTTAGGACTGAAGAGTTACAGTTACACAATTACTTTTTTTTGTTTGTTTGTTTGTTTGGAAGTATAGGGGGCAGGGAGGGGAAGCCCAAACTACTGTCCTGAACCAGGACATACCAGGACATACAAGCATTCTATCACAGTATGGAATGATGGGCGAGCACCTTATCTGGGTATTTCTTCATACAATTAAAGTCACACCATACGACTTTATGATAATGGTTTTATTATACTGCTGAGAGTTTATTTTGTCCTGTAATTACTGACATTTATGGTCCAAAAAATTATCCATGTGTTGCATGAGGAAACAGTCAGGTTTGAGAAGTGCTGAACATTGTGGAACCTTAGTCCAGTTACAGTTGAAATGTCAGCTTGTGTAATGTGTGTCAGATGAGGACATAACCTCTAATTTGTGCAAGTACTGCTGACCATCTAAGTCTCTATTTTTAAATCAAAACTTAGACTCAGGAGTTCCATGTTGGAAGCTGTTTACTGACTTGGCTTGATTTCATCCTGTCAGTGTGAGTGGAACTGCTGATCTGCAGTACCACTCATCTCTCTGAGCTGGCAGTATGAACCAGCACTGTGATTTTCTTTGAGCTGTGTTACAGTCTTATTTTGAGAAACTACTTCTGGTTATTGGCTGCTAGTTGTTGTGAGGAACTGTAGACCAACAAAATTGTAATTCATGGTTTTGAGAATACAAATTCACTATTTTACATCAGTCACAGGCCATTTAATGTACATCTGTACATTCTTGCTTCTCTGTATTTTTTCTTGGCTCAAGAGAATCTTTTTGCTTTCTTCCATGATTTTGTGTCCCTTCCATATTTTGCAAACTTTTCCTGTTTTTCCGTACTCCTAATTCCAAGTATCAGCTGTCTGTCACATTGTGGTTCTTTTTCTGCCAATTTCTCTTTACCTCATCATATTTCACTATCTCCAAAAATGTAACTGTAAATTTTGATATGGAATTTTATATTCTTGGCTTAATCCTCACAATTGTAATAAACTGTCATGGTTATAAACATGCCCACTTATTGGCAGAGCATAAATATTTACATATTAAATTGCAAGTGTGTGTGGGCACATGCACATTGATTGACACATTGATGTGCGTGCTGGGGAAGAATCAGAACCATAGAAAATGCTGAGTTGGAAGGGATCCATGAGAATCACAGAGTTCATCAAGCTCAACTCCTGGACTGCACAGAACAACCCCAAGAATCACACCCTGTGCCTGAGAGCATTGTCCAAGCACTTCTTGAACTCTGTCAGACTTGGTGCTGTGACCACTGCCCTGGGGAGCTGTTCCAGTGCCCAACCACCCTCTGGGTGAAGAAACTTTTCCTAATATCCAACCTAAACCTCCCCTGACACAGCTTCAGGCCAATCTGTCACTGGTCACCAGACAAGCTTTCTGGTTTTAGTACCTTTCCAAAAAGGTTTGCAAGATAAGAGTTTGTTTCCATGAGGAAGGTCGAGCTCTGTCTAATTATCTCCAGATCAAGGGATCAAGAGTGGATAATTGTTGTGGTTTGCATTTTTGTGAAATAAATTCCTCAATTTACATTGCATATCTTGCAAAGATAAACATGCTGCGAAGGTAATCTCTTGCATCTACTTGGCTGGTGTCTACTGGGATGAATTTTTCCATATTTTATGGAGTCTGCGACTCAGTAAAACTGAAGTTTTTAAGTGTTCATGTGTTTGAGTTTTGGCTTGTGTTTAGCTCCCTTGCAGGATCTAGAAAGCCAACATGCAAAACAGTTGGAATGAGAGTATTGTTTAGGTTTTAATTTTTTGTTGTTCACAGGGATGCAATAATTCTGTGTTTTCATTACAGATGTCTTGAAAGTATTAATCTGATTTTTATAGTTGAATGCTTAAGATTTCCATGTGTTGAATGGTTTGGCACTTGCCTACCGTAATAATTGGCTGGAATGCCATCTTGAGAAATTTTCTGAAAATTACTATATTTGCTTTACTCCGTATGTAAGTGACTTTTCTGTTTTAGTGCCCTATTTTTCAGTAGTGAAATATGAGGTATAGAAGTGTTAAGAATGAAACATAGAGATCACATTAATTTTTTTTCATAATTTTATTATTTTTTTAAATTAACTGCTTTCAATTTTATGGAGAGGATGTATTTTAAATCCAGTCTAGAAACAATGATATTTTCTCAAATGAGTTTAAAATGGCAAGTCAGAGTATTGCTCAAACAGTAATAATTCAAGGGAAGGGTTTTTTTTATTGCATACCCATAAAATGTTCTATACAACAAGTATTCTAGCAAAACTTTATAAATATGTCATGAACTAGATTGGGTATTTACTGTATTTATCACAGAATAAATGTTAATTTTAACATTTTAAGATTAATCTTTGGAGAAAACATGTAGAAATGCTTATTAAAGCCTGGCACACAGAAATGGAAATGGCACTAAATTTGTGGAATAAATTAATCACTTGTAAATGTAAAATATGCTCAGATAAACTTTGGTGTTTTCCCTATGTTGATGGCATTTTTTTAGTTACTTTATTCAGCTATTAAAACAACAAAATAATGTTTGTCATCTCCTTTTTCCAAGAAAGTTTCTTCAAATTCAAAATTAAAATAAATTAAGTCACGAAACAAAGAAGAATATGCCATAACCTATGTAGCTTTTAAAGAAATATGTGGAAGTATGGCATGTCCTCCTGACCACCCAGAGGGACAAAACTGAGTTTGAAAGGTTTTCTTTTCTTTTGGTGGAAATTTCCATGTTTAAGCAGCTATGCAAAAACAGAGAGTGAATGTTTGATTAAGAAAGTAATTTTAACTACTAGTTCAAAATAAAATTCAGTAAAAAAAGTAGTTTTTTTTACTTCTAAATTAAATCAATTGTGTATTTCTGTATGTTTTTAAAGAACAATGCTTATTGCTTTACTCCATTTTCCTCTTAGACACATGATCATGTCTCTTAAACATTTAAAAAACTTAGGCCATTTGTAACAGAACCTTTTATTCATCTGTAATGCTCTGCATAGCATACTTGCACCTTTATATGTACATTTTGTCTGGGAACTACTATGTTTTGGTAACAAATTAATATTTTAAATATTTGCCTTGTAAATTTATGAAATTTGAAGCAAAATTTTGATACAGGAAGGTAAAATATTGAATTAACAATGGAAATAGCTTTCTGTGGTCTGCTGTTTTACTGAGTCTTTGCTTGCTGAAGCACTCAAACAAAAGTCCTGGTGCCAAAAGCCAGATGACCCATATTTTACTCATTCCTACTACAGAGCTCAGGAGTTGGTGTATTAACAGTTTTAGTTCTGTACAATTTGTGGACTATCAGTTTTTCTGTTACAGTGTATTCATGCATAAAATAACATTTTCTGCTTTGCATAATGATAGAAAGTTCCTGAATTGTAAGGTTCTGCAAATGTGATGAATATTATTAAAGTTCTGGAGTATCATTTTTAGCCAATTGAAATGCTTGGCACAACGGGCCTCATTTGTGCTGTAAGTTTAATAGTATCTATTCATGCAATTACAATTCCTTACAAAGCTAATATGTAACTTCCACATTTTGAGATGTTATACTATTGACCATTTGTTGCAGTAGAGATGTAAAAATCCCTGTATGAGCTTGGCATTTCTGAAATATATTACCTTCCCTGTCATTTTCTGTAAGTGTGCTACAGCTTCATTGATATTTGTCAGAGTCATTTATCAGGAGACTAATTGCTCACTTCTAGTTTTTCTGTAGACATATTAATGCTTGGGTGACAAACTACAGTAGAAATCTTGGTGTGATTTTACAAGGGCCCAATCCAGAGTTCACTGAAGGCAGCAGGAAAGTTTCTCTTGATTTTGCCTGAGAACACAGTGGAAAGTATGGGGAATAACCAAAATCAAAACCACCACAGCTGTTATTCAGCTGTTATTTTTTAATGAATTCTAGTTTAATTTGGTAAAATATGTTGATGTCCCTTCATATTGAGTAGTCTCTAAAATGGTTTAATTTTTGATGTGGGGAAGTAGCACAATGAACGACCATTCTGTACTTGGGAGATGTTAAGTTCAGGGCTGAAGATACAGTTCATGAAGACAGTACTTCTAGATTGTAAGGTTTTAAGTGTTTGAGAGCTGTCTGAAAATGATCCAGGTAGACTCTGTTCTTAAGTTTTAATGTTTTGGGGAGTTTGTATCCAGTCAAATACAGTGCTTTATCTCCAAAGATGAATTATTTTCATTTTGTTTATATAATATTTATATATGGACAGGATATAGAAGTCAGAATCCAGATATGTTGACCCCTGAGATATAATATTGACCTCAGTGAGTATTAACTTCTCGGATCAATAAATGCTGTTATTGACCTCAAAGAAAAATCAATAGCAGCTTGTTAATTTGCAAACTATGACTGCAAGAAAATGGTACACATTTTGTTCTTCATTATCACCTATTTATATCTATATTTTAATGCTTTCAGCATTGCCACCTAGAGATCATCATGTCAAAACATTTCAATCCCAGCTGTTAAAAGGTTGGGGATACAGACATTATACATTATGGAATAATTGCGGAGCAGTACAGGTTAGTTCCCATATGTCATGAAAATAATCCGCTGAACAGTTGTATTTCACCGTGTTGTTTTTCTTTTTGGGCTAGTCCAGTTAATTTCATTTCATTTTCTCTTATGTGCTTCATCAAAACATTGCATAAAAGTACTATATTTTACCTGCCAGATTTCTACATGAATAATAAAGGGGATGAAAACCTGACTACTGGAAACAAGGAGACTGAAAGTGATCACTACAAAAAAATCATAATTAATATACAGCAGATTTTTCTTATTTACATAAGGATGACAGGTTTCTAGGCAATAATATGTTCTGAAATGTTGCTATGTGACTATATAATGAAGAAGAAAGTTTTAAATGACAAAGTATTGGTGAAGAGGTGTTGTTTTGTATCATAGCAGGTTTTGTATATGAACACTGAAATGTCAGGTTTTACAGAGTTTGAAATGCCTAAAAAATGCCTGTTGCTGAAATTCAAATGTCAACAGTTCTTCTGCATATATACCAGTTTGATATTTAAGCTTAAAAACCTCATCAATAGTTTAGTATTACTTTGGCCTTGTTATGATTTGACAGCCAAAAAATGCGGAGGCTGATTTGGTCTGGCGAGTCGTGTCTTCGTTTGCAGAAGACAAAGTGCAAATCTTTCAGCCTTATACAGTCACTAATTCTGTCTGATACATCTGCAGTGATCTTTGCAAGCTGGTGACTGTATTTAGAAAATTTTTCCATCATTAAATGACAGTATGAGAAGCATTTAAATGCAAAAATAAGGCCATATTTGCATTTTTACAACTGAAGTTGCTGCAATTCTTTTGCCAGTTTGATGGCAATGTGGTTTTGCTCTTTAATATCATGGGCTCTCATTTGTGCATCCATGTAATCCTCTTGAGAGACAGAAACAATGATATGCTCATTCTGTTGATAGACAAAAGCACAGTGATGTTAAATTAAAAAAAAAAAAAAAAGGTGAGAAGGCAGCACCAAGCTAGTTTTATCTCAGAGGTTCAGAAAAATGAGGTCAGTGCAGATCCGGAAAGATGTTTGTGGTGATGATGAGTATCTTTTCTGTCTTACAGAATTTCCCAAATGATCAGGAAGGGTGGTATCTTAAAGCCTGTATAGACATCCCAAATAGTAGGAGCATTTTCCTTGATTCTCTATGTTGTTTTGAGTCATGTCTGAGTAATCAATACGTTTGGATCCTTCTGCAAGAGACCAAAACAGAAATAGTGCAGGAAAGTGGCTGATTTGGGAAGGAAAGTTCAAAGTCACACTGCAGGAGTAGAGGGATAATCTCAGTTTTACAGTTTAGGTTTATCTCATTTCAGCCTACAAAGATCGCAGAGCAGCACCAAGGTCTTCAAAGTCTCAGATGTCCATTCCAGCAGATTTTTGTAGTAGAACTGGGAACAAAGTCTGGGGCAAGCTGACAAACTGTTGATTGTGAGCCAAATGTAGCCCCCTGACTCTGCAGACCATTTATTTTTCAAGACACAAGTTACCTACTCTGCTCAGGAACACAGTGCTGCAGTGGCTGGATCTCAATATGACCCCAGGTCTCAGGATTACAGGACATTTCTCATGATAGCTGGCTGGTACCTGGGGAATTTTCTGCTCTGGAATATTGTCTTTAAGGTGTACTGAAGTTAAAGAAAAAGCCTTATTAATTCAAAGTGCCAGTCATCATCTATGAACATCTAATGCTTTATTTTCTCTTCTGATACTCTCTGTAATCACTAGAAATGTTTACTTAACTGATGAGAAGTCTTAGGACTGATACCATGTCTAACTTACCCAAAGGAGAAGGAAATATAAAATAATCCAAAATATTTTAATTTTTAAAAATCAAGTTCAGAATACAGTTTATGCAGTACATCAGAAGGAGTTCAGTTTATAATTACAAAAGCACTGAATTTAACTTCTTAATAGATGTCACTGATGGCAGACTTACTGATTTCCATAACTGAAATGTTTTGAAATTTTGCACTAATGGTCAGTGGGGCACAAGCTGGTAATGTTATGAGATGAGATGTTCTGCTTATCCTCTTTGTGAATGACTTTTACTCTCCACATTTTCCTTTATTAAGGGAATTTTCCATTTACTTCCTATTTGGGGAAAAAGTCTCTACATTATTAAAGTATATAAAATATTTGATGCCATAAAATGGATCTATTTTAGTTTGATAAACTAGAAATATCCTGCACTGTGAGGGTCATAGCTTATAATACATACTGTTAGTACTTTTTCATTTTTCTATATTAGGAGATTAGTGAAAAATAAGCTCTATCAATTAAGTTTTATTGCAAAATTATCTTCAGATGTACAGCAGTGAAGATGATATTGAGTGATAACACTAGAGTGGATTTTGTATAAAGCAATTACAACTTGAAAACCACAATCTGAATGAAAATATTGCTTAGGTTTTTTTGTAATCTAGCAGTAATACCAAAAAACTCTTCCTTTGGAAAGTGCTTAAATTACGTCTATTAAACATAAGACATTTCTAAGGTGTTCATGTGTGCTATTGACTGAAAAATACTTATATTTGGTTTCACTAGTCATGCTTTGTCAAATCTATAAAGTATATACGAGTATGTAGTTCCACCTCATAAGGTGTTGGTTTAGTAATATCATGTTTTCCTAACATATTAATTTTGTATGGATAACAGAGTTCTTAATTCAGCAATTATTTTGTGTAGATGCGATTTGATGCTGTGAAATTCTCTGCATTCCTAAAAGCAGTGATTTACCCTGAAAGAAGCAGCAAGCCTTTTTCCTCATGTGATGCAGTACTTATAGCCACATATGTTTCTTTGGCATGTTATTCTGGAGTTGAAAGTGCATTGAGCTTTGCAAAATTAATTCCAAGAACTTCAGAAGTGAATTATTTAATTCTTCTGATAATGAATGAAATCTATCTGAATGCTCAAGTCATTCCTTTCATAGTGTTTCATTCTGCCATCACACCTTCAGTGGGACAGGCAGTCCCTCAAAACACATAAAGGAATCTGTTAATTTAGAAAAACAAAGCCAATTGTTCAAGAGCTACAGAGCACTTCAGCCCCTTTTCATGACATAGGGAATTTTGCTTGTGGCATTCACTACCCATTTTCGAACATCATACTTCAAAGTGTTCTATTGAGTACAAGAGAAGTTGCTCTGCAAAACACCCAATTTGTAATAAACTGAACAGTACTTTAAGGAAGCTGAAATAATTTCAGAAGTGTATCAGTTGTACGCCATCGTTTCGTTGTAGATAAATAGTTTGTGTCTCTGACCAAATCTCCAGTGATGCCAGTACAAATCAGGACAATTTAGTCAAGTGGTTACAGGTTTCCAACCTTTCAAATTGATCAGATTGAAATAGCCCATTAGGAATTGATTTAAATCAGTTTAGATAAGCTCAGTCTCAGTCCTGGCCCTTGAGGCTTTGGCTACTGAAAGTTCACTTGAAGCTGGACATATACCAGCTCCACAGGCCATCAACTTTATTAGTGTGGAGATAAGCTGATTAGATCTTGTCAATCAAAGGTGCCAATATCTCAATTGAGTGTCTCTCCCAGTCTTTCTCTCCTTCTTTGTTGCCCGCTTCAATGCCTTAAAAAAAAAAAAAAAAAAAGAGAGAGAGCAAGCAAGAGAGAGATGTGTGTGTGCATCCCCCTGGTTGTCACCAAGCAGGGTGCAAGGGCACTGTGATGATGTGATGACTATATTAAAGAGGACATCAATTTGTTTTAAAGTGTTTTGATTTTTTATGGTGGCATTAAGAGAGAGAACATTGTGGTTGCAGCTTTACTAGAAAGCAAAGTGTTCTAGAAGGAAAAAAAAAAAAGTGTTTCTTTGAAACCTACCGGGTCTTTGAGTCTTGCTGTGCCAATGGGCGCTTAAGTGCTCCTGTAACTGGCATACTCTGATCTACCACCAGCTTAGGTACTATTCTTCTCTCCAAATTATTCACTTATATAAAATAAAATAATTTGTGGATGTTTAATCCTTGCAGAAATAATTTTAAGCATTTGTTAAATATAGCCTGCTTGGGAAATATTTAGTTATGCTAGTAAATGAGCGTGATGTAACAGTGTGGGAAATTACTGCAGAAATTAAGGTCAGGTTAGAACATATACACTGACCCTCTCTCTGGAAATTAAGTTATGCATGCACCAAATAAGTACATGCAGGTATTTGCATCTCTGCTTTGTAGAGGTAAAAAATATATAAAGAGAACATCAGCTGTAAAAATGGAATAGCACAGTGTTTCAGCTTTAGGCTTCATCATATAGTTAAAGATGGTGTAGAGGAAAACTGGGCTTTTGTTCTTCACATCTGAAGTTTGCTCACACCATGTCTCCCTCATACTTCAAATGCAAACAACAGAAGCC
Organism: Vidua macroura; assembly: GCF_024509145.1. Lineage (NCBI taxonomy): Eukaryota > Metazoa > Chordata > Aves > Passeriformes > Viduidae > Vidua > Vidua macroura. The sequence goes on along the minus strand of NC_071578.1, from coordinate 9,244,811 downwards.
TGTCCTTTTCTTCCATCACCCTACACTCACCACCCAATGAAGGCAGGAGCTACAGCACTGCAGAACTACATTGCCACACTGGATTATCTCTTTATCACTTATTCTTCACTCCACTGTATCAATTTTCTGCTAACCAATCAGGCACTCCTCTTAGAAAAGACTGTTTGACTATTTCTTCTAGATAAGTGTATTTATAGCTACACAGATCCACACAGGCAACTCATGTGCTATGTCTTGGAGAAAAAAGGAAATTGCTTTCTCCTTCCAGGAGACTTCTAGTTAATGCTGCTGTTTGGGTATATTACAGGGGAAAAAAATATAGTAATTGTGTGCAGATCCTAATTATTCAATTGGGTACTGGAGTTCTGGTATAATTCTGGTTTCTGTTGCAATGCAATGCCATGTATTTACACAGAACAGAGTGAAGCTCTTCTCTGATCTTCTCTTTGTTTCCTGCCATTCTCACCAGCTCCCTGTTCAGGCTGCACATGGAGAGGAATGGCCAACTTTAGCATAAGGAGTAGGTAATACTGAGCTGTTTAAATTATTTGAATAGTTTTCTTTTGCTCCCCTCCCAGAAAAGATAAGTTCAAGCAGGTTTAGAGATATTTACGTGGAAGAAGTTGTAGGGGAGAACAGCCTTATTGCCTTGTTGTTGCTAATTAGAAATACTCTGTGTTTAGATGGGGTTATTGAGCTGTATTTTTTTTCATGTTTAATACACAGTTAACAGCTCTGACACTTCAGCTACAGTCAATCAGAAGCAAATGTTCTTTTAAGAAGTTATTGAAGGAAATCTATCTAACAGACCACTAGTGAAATGATGTACTTTTTCCCTCTGGCTACTTCCCCTACTGAAATCACTAATTCATTGTTTAAAATCTTATTTTGAAGGCTAAAAAGAAATGTGTTGGAGTTCCAACTTGCCGTTTAATTGATCTGCCTTGCCTTCATTAGTCATATTTTTTCACACTGATGTTTGTTGTAATGCAGTCATCTTTGTAAACATTTTTCTTTTTCTGATTGTGTGGAACTGCGCAGCATAGAACTGAATCATCAGTTGAAAATCATGGTTATAATATTTGATAGAATCTAGTGTTTTGAGATAAGACTGGGTAGTGTAATCATGACTTCTGAAATATTATATATCTGAATATAGTATATTATTAAAAATGCAGTGTGCTCAACTTGAAGTTATAGATAGATGGAACACATGTTTTGTCTTGACTATTCCAAGAGTGTTAAATAACATTTTTATCTTTTCTTTCATGCAAGTTGTAAGTAGAGAAGCTGAGCTCTGATGGCTGAGTCTAATGTAGTTTCACAGAACCATAAAATTTATTGCAGTGTTTATTTCAGCAGACTCTTCAGTTAATACTTCTATTCAGCTTAATAGAAGGGCACAGATGTCAGTAAATACAATTTCTAGAAAGATGTGTTAGCTAAATAAGGAGGCATTTTTGGCAAGTTTTTACTTCAGGGCTACAACTGCTACTGAAGTTATTTGAAGTTTGCATCATATGTGTACTGTGTTTGGGTTGAGTGTGCCTAATGAAAATTATATATGCTTGTAAACATCCTCCCATTGTTATTTAATAAAAGCAAATATAGAACATTGCCAGAAGGACTTGTATGCTAAGGCTGTCTTTGACAGCAGATTTGTAATGTTCTAATTGAAAGTGCTTAAAACTCATTTAAGGAGCATCTGTAACTTTGAGGCCACCATCTTGAGGGAATGGTTTCAATGTAGTGACTCCAGTTTGGAAATAAATAAAAAAAACAGTGGCAGTGCTTAGGGTTTTCTTCCTTTGGAGGTTTTATTGTTGAGCAACCAAGACAACCATTTGGTTCATGGCATTGTTACAGCTTGGATGTGAAAGCCTGAAAAAATCATCAGTACGCTCTTTTCCATTGTGTTAATTTCTTTTTTTTTTTCTTTTTTTATAAAAATTACTTTTTAGAACTGTTTATTTCCTAAACAGTTAATGTGTTTCAGTGACTCAATGTAAATTATGAAAATATGTAAAGTAAAAAAATAAGAATTGGAATTACTTTGTGTACCTGGACTTCATTCTCCAAGTTTCCCAAGCCATTTCTAGAGGTGATATTTACTAGCTACCTCTGTGCTGGTTACTGAAGTGTGTTGCATATATGGCACTGGATGCTCTGTTAGAAGTATCCTCTGTGAGCTACCAAATGTGGCAGCAAAGATGTTTTAGTATTAAAAAAAAAGATAAAATCAATATTTCTTTTATATTCTTCCTTGGAGGTTAGTCCACCTTCAAGCATTAGAGTACCACAACTATCCATTTTCCCTGTTTACCCTGCAGCTTGCCAGTTTTCTAACCAGGGAGAAACGTAAGTGAATATTGGAAAATAAAATTGTGTTTGCCTAAGCTTCCTGTTCAGAAGACTTTTGATTTTAATGAATTTGACAGAAAATGTAATTCATAAAACGTCCTCACTTTTTACTTTTTAAAATCATATTCTTGAATTGTGAGGTAACACAACCGTTCTCCTTTTAGAACAACATTTGTATGTCTTTGATCTCTACATTTGGAGAATTCTTATTAGCTTAACACATTCACGTTCAGGAAAAGTCCTACAAGGAGGGAGGATTTTTCTTAAATGGGGGGGAAAAAAAGGAAAACAAAAAAGGGACAGAGAGAGAAGAAAAATCTTTTCCTGTTTCTTCCCTGAGGCTGAACTGTTTATCACTCCATCCTTGTTCGATAGAAGTGAATTTTATAATAAAATTTTCCCTAATCGGGCTCTGTCAGTGAGGTGTCTTATCGTGGGGAGGAAAATGACACCGATCCTATCGAAAAACAGAGACGATGTCACAGTGTCCGCAATCACAGCTACTCAGCCTCCATATCTACCTTCTCCACAAACACCAAGCACTGCTTTTTCATAAGAACATCAAAACCTAGCGAAGTCATTAAAATTGCACCCGCGTAGAGTTGCAGGGATCAGCCGCACTAGCGCAAAATGGGATGTGGGAAAACAGACTCTCTAAATGTGCTAATTCCATTGTCACGTGTTTACGGCTTAATTTTAATCAGTTAAAAAAGCCACACATTGCAATAAATTGGCATTATCTTCTGTGACACCAGAGGACACAGTTGGTTCAAGGATTTAGAGGGTCGCTGGCAACAGTATATAGTGTTACAGACAAAGTATTTTTACGCTTGAACTACGGTAGCTAAGGTGCAATCCCCAGTTAAGACTGCAAACAAAGACTATAACCCACACAGTACTAAGTTCAACATGCAGACCACCTTCAGCCTGGAGACAGTGTAGAATGCTAAACTGAATAGTGCTGAAGAACATTTTCTAATTTAATGGTTAAAAGTAATTTGCTGGCCAGTATAATTGAGGTTGCAGTTCAGTAGCGTTCTCTTATGTGTCCTGTACCATAATGAAGAAAGATCTGTTGGAAAAATCCCTTTGCTTTATTTGCATTCAGTTTCTAAACTAGTGGTGCTTGTTTACAATGTGCCATTAGATTTCTTCCTCAAAACTATGCGTTGCATTTTCTGTTCTACTCACGGAAATGCAGGTAAATCGGCCAACACGGACTGAAATGTGATAGTAGGAATATTGCTGCTTCCAGTGAAAGGTTTATGGAAACTTTATGTTTTCTAATTAGGTAGTACCACAGGTCACATGAGAATTGTGCATGGTGTCTGTCTCTACTCCTCCCATTTTCTTTCTTTTCCTTTCCCCCTCCCCCTTAGACTTGTTCTTTCACTTGAATATGGCTGACCAAAATGTTTATAAGCAGCAGGAGAATTATTTTCTGTAGAGCAGTATGAGCTAACTAATAAATATCCATTTCAACAAAACCATGTCTATAAAAGTTGTCTAGTTTTGTTTCAATGGATCAAACATGAAAAATGTGTGTGACCAGTTTAATTCTAGAATGAGCAAACAGCAACCAAAGGAACAGTTGGAGTAGGGATTTAACTTCTACGGAATAAATATCTCTTTTCAGGCTATAAGCATGTCCATGGCCAAATACAAATTTCTATTTTAATCAGCACTAAAAAGCACTGATAAATAAATACACGAAGCCATTACTGCTAAAAACAAGAAGTATTCATGCTGTTTCCCACATCTGATTTTTTGGCTTGGACAATTTAGTGACAAGTATGTGGCTGATCGTTTCCATGCATTCTAAGCACTACAAGCTCTTCAAAAATTAACTTGAAAATGTCCAGAGAAACTATTAACAGTCATCAATGAACAACATTAGCAAATAAAGTGAAATTAGTGTGTGGATTTCTTTTGCATATAAAGAAGTAGGAGCATTTGACCTATTTGTTAACAAATCTCCAAAACTGTTTCAGTTGGAACACAAAGGGACAACGTTATCCAAGCTTGAGTTAAATCCAGGAATTTTTCATTAATTGCACATTTACAAAAAAAACAAGAGATGCTAACAATGAAAAAAAAAATTCCTTAAATACCTAAAAGAGGTTTTGCAGTCCTCAAATTAGCTGGTGCATAAGTTTTTCTTAATTTATTATCTATATTTTATTTATTTATATAAATTATCTGTTTTTTTCTAAATTTAATATATATTTTTGTGCTGGCAGCTTTCTTATTTGGGTTTGTAATATGAGGCAAGCTATGTTATTTGCACTTCTTACCTGCTTAAACAGCTTGAGTAAATATGCGGGGTCATTTTATTAGAATAATAGGAAAAAAAAAAAGAATGGAGTGTAAATATAAACCACTGCTCTTTTCTATGTCTGGATTAGCAGCGAACTCTGCATGACAAAAAAAAAAAAGACTTCTTTATGTCGGTATACTTGGCTTTATAAAACCATTATGACTTTGTTCTCTAAAACAGAATACAAATATCTGATTGTTAAAAAGATTTTATTTGAGAGTTTTGCCTCTACATTTCTATGAATATGTTCTTATATTCTGTTAGCAAGAAAGTGACTTATTTGGGGTTTTTTTAAGGCTTTTTGTTTTTATTTAAAATCTGTCAAATTAACTAGGGGAGTGTTTCTTTAACTAAACAAACTGCACTGCTTGCAGGTCTCCCCAGTTCAGACCCCCTAAGATTGTTCAGCTCACTTGGAACAAGTGATACAGGTTATGACATGTCGTATCCAGGTATCAGACACCCACCTGGAATGAACAAACTGGTATTTTCACCAGTCTGAAAATTATTATCCAGTTATTTAGAGGCCTGAGCTGATCAGTCCTTGTCTCTTTCACGCCTTCTTTCTCCCCTATTTTTACAGTCCACACTTAGATCCTGTGCTTTAACTGGTTTGTGATCATATTACTGACTTTGGTTGCTTTGGACTGAGTGAGGGTTGTGGTGGGGAAGTGAGAACAGCTAATTCGTGTTAAATGCATATATAGGAGGAGAGTATTTGTTTGTGCTTTGCATCCTTCTCTGCTACAGAATTCACTCATTACTTGTATCAGAGCAGTAAAACATTTTACACTGATAAGGAAAATGAAAGTGTAAATCTAAGTAGGTATTTTGTCTCTGAAAGTAAGAAACAAACCAAGCAATATTAATTTACCCAAATGGGTATTTTAAAGGTGGTGAGGTGAAACTGTGTTATATATACGTATATATTTTTATTCTTCAGTATCTTTTTAATAAAGATTGAGTGAAAATCGTTGTTTCAGATCTAGTCCTACAGAGAAATATCCAAATAAATTATACTTGTATATTAATTCTGCACAGAATCACTTGGATTTCCTATTATATATTGTCAATATATAACAACAATAATAAATTGTTAATAATTTAATTAGTTTAGGTCTGTAAGTATGCATATTGTATTAAAATAGTCTTTCATTTATGCAGCTCATCACTTTTGCAAATTGTAGGTATGTTTGATTATCTAAATGCAGCGATACCAAAGGGGTGGCACTCATTTCTAAAACCAGAAACTTGCTGTGTTCTACTTTTGCACACATAGGCTGCGCCATTGAGCCACCAGTCAGATAAAACTGTTTTCTGACTTGATATTTTGTAATGGGTGGAACTAAAGATGTACTTAACAGAACTGGATATCAGCATCTTTTTGTGTTTGTTGCCATAATGGAATTTGGGGGAAATGCAGCATGTTTCTAAGTACCTACTTGTAACATTAGTCAGTGTCCTGTAAGTTTGACCCTCTTAGGATTTTTTGTATCCATAAATATGCCACAGATACTTTTTAATACAGTGCTTATAAAACACAGTTATTTGTTCTTTTGAAATGTATATCATTTTGCTATTAAACATTAATCTGCATTCCAGGGATATTAATAATAAATTTACCCAAAAAAGTACATGGCTGTATTTGAGTAGGAGTTAAAAATACAGTGTTAATAATATGCAAGTTTTTCCTGAACAGGATTTAAACTTAATTAATTTTAAAAAGGTGTCTGTTTTTCTAATTAAAATAACTTTCTCAAAAAGTGCAAAGATACTTTTATTTATATATATATATGTGGTTTTATATCTATCTGTCTATACACATGCATTTAATTTAGGTATTGAATTTTATCCATAGTCTAAGATCAACCAATTAACCTCTCTATCTGTGAAAGGTATTTTAGAGCTCAAAGTGAATATTGTTGCTGCTCATCTAATTGAAGATGTAAAATGTCCTGTAAGTCTAGGCAAAAGATTATTCTGTTCTGCCTTATTTGCAATACACATTAGTAATACTTTTGCATAAATACTAACCACATCTAATGGGAGAGGAGGGGACAGGATTTCTGAGTAGGGTGTGTAGTATTTGTTGTTTCAATGGGGTTTGTTTACCTTCAGTGTTAGATATTTGGTATTTTTATTTTCTGAATCAGAAGATTGTAAGCACATTTCTATGAAACTAGCAGTCACTTAATGATGTGAAGTTATTAGAAAAAGAGGGAATTACCTTCCCTTATGGAACTATTAAACCTTCACTTAATGACTGATTAGTGAGATAAACTTCATACTGTGTAGATCTGTGATGCACTGTTACAGATACTCCATTTTTTTCATAAAACCTTCTGTTTAGAAATGCGTGTGGTTTATTTTTTGAGTGCCAGTTTGGTTTGTGTAGCTAGTCTTTTTTTTTCTGACTGTTGTCATTACAACTGGTTTTGCAATGGTGGCTGTGTCTGTCTGTGTGCTCTGTTTATGAAGTTTTGTGAGGAAAATAGGGTTGGGGGGTGGTTTACATGTGTTCTTAAATAATTTGTTGCATCTTTGAAATCTTGTTTTCTATTTCTGTGGCTTTTTTTTTTCTTTCTTCTGTTACCAAATTCAAGATCCAATGTACCTGGAACACAAATTCTGTATGGTCATTATAAGATCCATTCTTATGAAACAGAATATATTTTGAAATGTTAATTTTCCAAACAATTTAATATTAACTTTAAATGCCATAATAATATAGTGTAATTTTATTTTAATCTCATACTATCAGGGTATTATGCTGGCTTTTTTATAAATTTAGATATTGTGATGTCGTAGTTTTTTGTTGCCAACATATAATGTTGCATTCTAAAAATATGCTGTCACTTAAATGTGTATGTACTTAATTTGGTAAGGAGACATATGTCTGTGATCACTGAAAAAGCATAGCAGAAATTACAGTATAAAGAGCAACTGACAGAGTCATTAGGTTTGAACTATTCCTAGCTTGTACATATAAAATAATAACAGAATTATCAGAAACTCCTCCTTGTTGTATATTAAAAGTATATTGTATAAACAATGTGATGCAGTGCATGGGTAAAGGTTTATTTTGTGCCAGTGCAGCTGTGGTTAAGAAATCTACTGTATCTGCAGCTTTTATAGGGTATAATGCAGTCCAGCAGATCTCTGGCCGTGTAATTATTCTCACTATGCATAACCTTACAGCTTCTAACACCATCATACTAAGGATCCATGTCTTGGATGAAGGCCCTGTTATATTATTTGCTATGCAAATGTAGGGGAAAAATTGCTTCCTATTCCAAAAACCTAGTAATCAGACAGGGGAAGATGGATGAGGATTAACAGGTTATAAAGGAAAACAAGAAAGGTGATGATCACCATCTTGCTGCATCAGTGGTAAGATTTGTGCTGGGTTTTTTTCCTTCTCACAAAATTTATAGCAATAGAGTTTAACAGAAACTTACAAAGTTCATAAGGATAAATAGTAACTGTAAATGTAACAGAAAGATAATTTTAGGTGGGCCTGAAAATCCTCCCAACTGTAATGGACAGTGACCAAGAAGAGAAGAGTATTCGCTTGCAGATTTGATCGGAAAGCTGGTACCTTGGGCTGGTCATGCACACTTGCCAAGAGGTTGAATGGTATACTGAATAAAAATTGATAAAAAGCACACTTGGCCTGGCCTTGAAGAATGGCACCTGAAATTTGATGTGGGAAAGGAATGAAAGCTGGAGGCAGGAGTGAAGGAAGTAGCAGGCAAGAAAGCACTGCAAAGAGAGAGATAAGTTGCCCAAACCACTGGCTAGAAAAAGAATGATTTTATCAAAGCCAGGGAAGAAATTATTTGAATAATCAATGAAAAGCTGATGAAAGCTAGGACAGAAGATTTACATATCAGTTGATAGAGGAGTCTGTATTTCAGTGTTAGCAGGAAATAATCTACAAGGTTTTAGACTGAGTCTGGTAAAAAGAACATGAAAATTGTGCTTAAATATTACAGGAAGAGCAATGGTACCAGGTAAAAGAGGAAGGAGGTAACAGGGAGATTTGGGGGCAGTAGAAAGTTTAAGAACTCTTTTCTAGTCACGTTGGGCTTGAAACAAAGGCTGTATATATTCAGGTATATCCCTGTAAGAGGCAAGTCTTCCTCAACCATTTATTTTTTCATTAAAACTAGATTCTACTGTTGATAGTGTCATTTAATTCAGATGTCAGATAAGTACTTAACATAATAAATCAGGAGGCTAGAACAAAATTGGGCAGCCCAACAAACTTTCATCTGTCTTATGCAGTCTGCTGAGTAGTGTGTTATGATAGATAAAGTGGACAGGAAAGGTCATGATAAAATGACATGTTTATTCTTCATATCAAGGCCCATGGGAGGAATTTTTCCAGGTTTTGTTTTATTTAGGGAAATAGCTGCACATTCTAATAGAGGTGCACACTTAACATTTTTCAATAATTTGATTCTAACAGCACAGTTCTTGAATATTTTAAAGTGTGCCAGGTCCAAGGCTTGGTTTTTGAACGTGTAGAAGCAGTGATGGAATGTGTTAGAACGAATTGTTTGCTTCAATGCTAAGGGTGGGCTGACAGATGCAAGAATAATATAACTGTTTGCTATCATGGAAAACATTTTAAATAACTCTTACAGCCTTACAGGGCACAATGAGACTTTATGTATCCTTTGTATGTAAGACATACCTTTTGTTTGTACATCCAGATGCATATAATTTCTCGCTCCCTCTTTTTTCCTCTCTGTTTATATATACACATAGATTGGGAGTTAGGAAAGAAATACCTTCTACTTTCTGACCATGTCAATAGGGGATGGCTGCTTCTAAAGAAATCTCTGTAAAATCAGGCACAGCCTCCTTCAAACCTGAGAATGTGCCTGTGTTCCCAATCGTGTGTGTGTGTGATTTCAAACTATTACCTTGCCACCTTGAGGGAGCTGGATTAGTACTGTGGCAGTGGCATGTTCAGTTGAAGCCTTCATAATATGAGTAGAATATAATGTTTGATTTTGAAGTCATCCAGACTTTGTAAAATTTAGAAAGAGGTCCAGTAATATTTTAATAGGGTATTTATTAAAGTGTTTTGTTTCCTAAACGTGGTTCACTATTGCAATGATCCATAAATGCTGCACAGAGATTTACAAGGCAAGGGGTGTTATTTCTTTCCTAAGAATTTTAATTTTGGGTTCTGTGCATGAGGTGGCTTGCTTGTACCACTCTGTACTCCCTTCATCTCTTCAGATATCTATGTTCCAGATATCTTCATAGATACATGCTATTCCTAAGGGCCTTATTGAAAAGGTAGGATTTGCACTCTATAGTTTCAGGTTCAGCATTAATGTTTTTCATAGCCGTTGTCTTGCATGTGCCATAGGGAGGGAAAGTAATAGGATAAATCTGTATTTAAACTTACCTGGAAAGTGAGGAGAGAAACTGTTGCCATACCTGATGGAGAAAAATGTTTAGACATTGACATAGTCCATAAATTCATAGGTTTTGAATATGGAGGACTATTAAATCATTGTCTCACCTATTGTATAAAACAAAGCCAGCAAATCTCACCTGATTATTCCATCATTTAACTCAGTAAGTTGTAAGCATGAAAATAGTTTGTCCAGAAAAGCATCCATTAGTTTGAAAGTATCAAGAGATGGGAAGGCCAGTTCTTTCCATAGTAATCATTCCAATAGTGACTCAGTCTGCATTTAAAGGAGCAGGTGATTCTGTTTCTAATCTGAGTTTGCCAAGCTTCAAAGTTAAGTCTTTCATATTCCCTTTCTTGACAGATTTGAGACTGCATTAGCAAGTGGAATGTTTTGCCATAAAAATATTTGGAACCATAAATTAAACTTCTTTTCAGTTTATTGTGAAACTGAATTCCTTAAATCCCTCATTGTAAAATAGGGTTCTTTGCCCACAATTTGTAAATCTTTTCTGTGGCCCTTGTCTGTACTCTTCAATTATTCAAGACCCTTTTTAAGATACAGAGAGGAGTAAGGCACTTTCAATTCAGTCTGGTGATGTATTTCAGGGGAGCATGATTCACAGGTGATTCACAAAGATTATGCAAGACATGAGGCAGATTCTGTGTTGCTTTTATGTTTCACATCTGCCAAGTTATGACAGTGTGTCATACCAACTCTGGTTTACTTTTTTTGTCTAACTGTAGAAAGTGTGGTAAAGATTCAAGAGAAAGAGCATCCTGAGCACCCATTTTTTATGTTTTCCTTCTCCTAAATATGCAATTCCCAGAGCTGAGATCAGAAGTATAACTTATATTTGTGAGTATTGTAGAAACTTCTGTAGACTGTAAAATTTGGTACTGTGAGTGATAACCCCAGTCCACCACTTGTCACTTGTTCTGGTGACACTGACATCTTTATTACAGACCCTAGTCTAGACTAAAGAGGGTAAAACTTGTTCATACCTTTCCTGTCCTCTTTCTTCTGTCTCAGATCCATACTGTAATCATGGGGTCTGTCAAATGACTGCAGCTCTGTGCCTGAAGTGGGGTGACATTTTTCCTGCCTATGAATAGCAGTGATCCCTCCAAGCTTTTTGCATTATGATTTGATGGTGATATTAGAGTTTTAAAAGGGGATGTGGCCTGGAGGCCATGTGCTTCAAAGCAGCTTACCTGCTTTCTCAGTGTGGTACAGTGTGTCCCTCTTGCAGAAGAAATGCTGGAATCCAAACTTTTTTTCAGCTATCTGAAACATTGGCATCTGTGCTGCATTTGTGAGTTACAGGGGTTTGTTGTGTTCAGAAGCAGGAGCATCCTGAAGCACATCATATTTGGGAACTTAGTTAAGCGCTGTGTGCAAGGTGGAAGAATGGCATGATGAGTAGGACAAAATGTATTTCTTTTGGTCTGCATTCAATTTTTTGTCATGTTGAGAAACAGCTGTGTAAGGAGATGCCAAACTTGCAGCAGGAATACAGCTGGGTAGTGGGATTCTTGCACTTAGCTGTAGCTATTTCAGTGGATGTTGTAGGGCCAAAAATTGTGGTCTAGTTGTCCAAAAATGGGCAGGTAGGTCATAAATTACTTCAGCTCTGAAATACAATTTTTCAGAAAGACAAGAACAATCATTCTTACCTTTATTAGCATCTAAACAAGTATCACAATGAGATTTCACAGGCCATCTCTTGTTGTGTTTCTCTTAGGCTAGAACAACAACTGTGTTCCTACAATACCCTGTAAAGCCAAAAATGGCTTAACTATGGATTTCAATTTTTAAATGAAGCACAAAGAATACAATTTTATCCATCAGGACTTGTTTCAATTACTTTTTGTTTATCCAGAATATTTTGGCAGTGTGAGTTAGAGAATGGAGATTCTCAACTAAGTATTGAAGCACAGTGTATTTTTTTTTTTTACTCTAGGTATTACATTGCAAGTGTGTGAAATTTTCTGTGTTTTATTTCTGTCTTTGCATTGCACCGAGGAAATCCAAACTGTGTTGGTGGGGCTGTCAATGCCATCATTATCAGGTTGGGTTTTGGAACCCATTTTGCTACTGTGTGACCTTTTATTCCAGTCAGTAAAGTCAGTGGATTTGTGTGGTGTACAACTGGAATAACATAGTAGTGAGTGGGCCTCCAGAAAACAGCAGACACCAACATATTGATATATTTATCACTTTTAAAAGGTTATGGCAGGTTCCAATGGCCTAAGTAAAGAAGTTTCTTATTGGTTTACTTAAACATTGCTTAAATATTTGATTTTGTGAATCATATAAGTCATTAAATATTTATATTAAATTTATACTAAAAACCTGCCTTTAATTGCTGAGTTCATAGAATTTATAACCTGCAATGCTTTCTTATGCTTGCCTCACCTGATAGAGTTTTGCAAGGGATCTCAGTTTATCCTCATGCACCCATCATAGCCATGGCACATTTGGGTGAGGTAAGGGCAGGGGCAGCCTCAGCTCAGAAATGCCTCCTATGCCTCTTTTTCAAACCCATATGTTTTCCATAACCACTTTTATTGGCATTATTATTACTATTTTAATATATCTGTGTACGTGCATGTATTCACAGTGCCAAGGATGTGTCAGCATTCTGTTTTTGTTGTCCTAAATGCTGCTGTTTGTGTGTGCAGTCCACGCAGTTCAATCTTTCAGTCCTGTGCATTTACCAGCCATTCAGGCTCTGTGCAGTATTCACACATATATTATGTAAAATAAAATAATAATAATAATAATAAAAAGAAAAACATTGTGAAGACCGGGGGGGCCTGTGGATGGATTATTACAATTTGCCTATCATGGTAATGACACCTGTTAGAGGTGTGATACAAAAGGCAGTGACAGGGAGTGTAATTTAGTAATTGTAGCTATTGTGCTGTATAGCTGGTCAGTTCACCAGGCAAGTACAAAGAAACCAGTGTTAAGGCTAAGCAGGGGTGGGTAAGCTTAATAGACAGAGCTAGTGCTTTACTGAAAGAAACTTTTGGTGGAGGGCTAGCTCCCAGGGGGAAGGAGTTAGAATGGGTTGAAAAGAATGAACAAAAGTATAAAAATGGTACAGGTTTTCCCATTTCTGTTCTTAAAGTGACAGAGGACTTCTGGTGATGAACATGGCTTGCTCCACTGGCCAAAGGAGAGCAAGGGGGAGAGGGAAGCTTTTTGAAATACTGGGAGGGTGCTGATTTATTGCAGCTGCAGAATTGAGGTACACCCAGGCCAGCAGCTGTCGCTTTCTTGCTGAACATCAGAGTTGGCTTTGGCAAATTTTTCCTATTAAGGTAGTGACAGAGAGGAACAGAGTCAGGAGGTAAGTTTGAGGGGTCACAGGGAGCCACTGCTGGCAGGTCATAAACCTGTGCCCTGGACAAATCTGCATGTGCATATATGATTTGAGTGTTCATTTGGATGGCAAGCCTGCCAACTGCAAGTATTTGAAGACTTAACTAAGGTCTGAAAAGTTAACTAAGGTCTTCAGTGGCTTCTTTCCTGTTATAGAGAAGCCGTAATATTCATGGAGGTTTTTTATGTTAGAGATAAAAGAACTCAGGATACAGGGATAATTTGTAACTAGTTCCTTTGTTAATGCTTTTGTTTTGTAAGCTGTTTGGAACACAGACCTCATCTTCCACACCTTGGGCACAGAGTAGTGAACACTCAATACTTTCTTAATGCCAAATATCATTGGTTTTGATCATATCTTGAACCAAAGAACAACAGAGACTACACAAATTAATCTTTTTCCTGGTGCAGTATCCCTGCAGACCCCTAACAGACTATGTAAAATACATAACCGTTAATTAATTTCCTCTTTCTGTAATTATGAAAATGCTAAAGCGCTTAAAGACTTTTCACAGCAGACCTATCTTTTTTTAAAAAAAGTAATTTGAGATTGTCTTTATCTCTTGTCCCTCCACCTCTATGTGTATATTTGGTTTTCCACACGGTATACTGGTCTTTCTTCATATGAACCTGTAATTATTGAACAAATTGTTGTCACAATGAAGAACCTCTTAGACGTTTATGAGGATGCATTAGAAAACAATAGGCCTGAGAGATAAGTAGTGAACACAGCACTGAAACATATTAAGGCCAGATTGAGTCATTTAACAGCTTTGAGAGAACAAGGAAGTAGCCTCAAGTTAACAAAGGTCTGCACAGCAGGGTGTTTATGCCAGCTAGTACTAATTCACATTTGCTAAACAGTGTAAACAGATTTGCAGGCAACACCAGGCATCCCATTTAAAGGGATTAGGTGTGCTACTTCCCTATTGTCTGGGCTGAGGAATGTGGGGTGCTCAATCTGCTCCTTGCAATTAGCAGACACACCCTTGGTGCAAAGCCAGTGGCAGGGCGTTTAATCCATTGATTGGAAAGGTAATATTTCTTCTTTGAACTCAGAAGTTTGTCCCGCGGTGTAACCTGCATCCTTGCTGACCCCACTACCTCACTGTTAAAGTGACCATGCACTATGTGTCAACCAGACAGTTGATAAAGTGTACTTGGTGTTCAAAATCCATGCCAACTGGCATATTGATTTTTTTGCAGTCGGCTTGCCATGCTGCAAGAGGAAGGGAATACCTACCAGCTTTGTAATGAGAGTGTGAAAGCAAATATATTATAGCAAGAGCCAACTATTACATAGTTGTTTATAACAAGAGCAAACCCAAGTGTTAATAAATGGGCCATCCCCATGCTCTAATGGTAAGTGCAGGGTGTTGCTTGTTTATGTTCAAAGTGCACAGCCCTTACTAGCAACTTCTTTTTTTTTTTCTCAGCAAAGGTTAAAAATGCAGCAGAGGATTCATGTGATATACATGCTATTATCTGTAGGAAGTGATTCATGTTACCCTGGAGCTGGACAAACTCCTGCATTCCTTGTGTCCTGTCTGTCATTCAGAAAGGCTATTTCTAGGCTCCTTCAGCTGGCTGGAGGGTCAATACAGCAGAGTTCCTCTGAGTCTTGGAAGGTAGTTAAAGAACCAGTCCCAGAGGCACCTTCCTAGAAAATTTTTACAAAAGGAGGTTGTGTAAAAACAGGAGAAGAATGAGCTGATATTCAGCCGAGCACTTATGTATTGTCTGCAGGCATCTGGATTAATTGCAGATTATATGCCAAAGTATAATGGAGTTTTGTGCCAACAGAAAGGAGCTGAGGCAGTGTGTGTGTGTCACTGGGTGATTTCCCTGCAGTCTCTGCTGGCCTTCTGCTGGCTGGAGAGGAAGCTGGTCACAGTGCTGAGCTGCTCTGGGGAGGAGAGCTTGCTGCAGACTGACAGCATGGGGTGTGCACACTCCAGGAATCACTGGAATCCACAGAATCCTGGAGAGATCTGGAAGTTTTGCAAATCTCCCAGCTGGCTGTTGTGAGCTGTTTCAAACACTGACTCTAAGGGGTCACTGCAATGGATTAGGCTGGTACAGGCTAATTCCACAAATACTGGTGGTAAAAGCCTTGCCTGGTGCACACTGGGCCTCAAATCTGCCTGTGCCCCTTTGGCATCATCAGTACCTGTTTTACCTGTGATAGCATGTGAGAAATCCATCTCTAGCTATTTAGGGATGTCTTCTTTCAAAGCTTCTCAGACTTGTAAAGCATCTTCCTGCAAGTAGAAATATGAAGTTCACAGAACACAGATGAAAAGGATTTGGCACTGGATTCTATTTTCTAAGAAAAGTAAAAGAATATCCAGTCTCTGAAACCAAAGTTTCAAGAGCTGTTCCACTCACTGTCTTTTAGGTTAAAGTACTATGCATAAAATTATCATATAAGGTGTAAAAGAATGGTTTTTTCCAACACACAAGAAGTTGGATCAAAGGCAACTCACCTTTTCCTGAGTGCAGCCTTTATTTCTCATGAAATCACTGGGGCTCCTTGGTGGGTTAAAGGCAAGGATGTGGCTACAGCCCTGCTTGTGGCCACATTCAACCTTCCTGGAGTCAGACTCAGTGTTTGTGTACAGTGTGTAAAGGATAATGGCACTAAACACTGCCCTCACAAACCACGGTAATTACTTCTACTGCTGAAAAAACCCAGAACATGAACAAAAATATCATAGGAA
Organism: Vidua macroura; assembly: GCF_024509145.1. Taxonomy (NCBI): domain Eukaryota; kingdom Metazoa; phylum Chordata; class Aves; order Passeriformes; family Viduidae; genus Vidua; species Vidua macroura. Next base: position 9,228,588 of record NC_071578.1, on the reverse strand, counting down.
AGCTATTTCTAACACTAGTGCTGCTCTTTATGGCTAAGTGGCAGCCATCACTTTTTTCCTAAATTATGTGTTCTTTTTTCAAGCATTTAGATGATGCAAACCAGATTTTTGTGGCAGCATTATTGCTTATAGCCAAAAGAGCATTCAAGGAAACACTGTATTTCTGCTAAATTGCCATTTATTCAGAACACTCTTGAGTTGTTTATCTTTTTTCATTCTCCTGACAAATCAAGTAGCCATTGAGCCTGTATTTCTGAGTATAAGTTCTGTGATAATTTTAGTAAAAGTAATAGCTACCGTCTACGTTTTGGGGCTGAGAGTATGTAGAGTTCTGGGTTTTGTTTTATTTTTAAAAGGAAAACTTCCCAGGAAAATTGTTTTTCCTGTTTGACAGTAAAAGTTTGTTTTGGAACTTCTTCCTGTAGTTTAATGTTGTAATAGGAATTTTGTTGATGTAATTGCACTGTAGCTATTCTACAGTTTGGTTGGGGTTGGTGCTTTTGTTTTTTGGTTTGTTGTTTGTTTTTTTTTTTTTGCTTACCTGTTCTCTGGACTGAGGCTTTTAGTTTAAAAAAATGTTAAAAATGTTGTGAGCATTCACTAGAAAAACTCTGTAAAGGCCTTTTAGGTTTTCATGTTGGTTTTAATTCACCTTGAATGTTCCTAACAGTAAGTGTTTAATGGAGGGAATGTTCCAGAGAAAAGAAATGGTAATGGATAATCATGCAAAGGCATGTAATTTGAATATTTGTCCCAGGCATGTGAATATGAAAGTTCGTTGGGGTTCATCCAGGCTGCAAGTAAGAGCAATAACATGAGGTGGAGATGATTAATCAAGTGTTGCAGAGAAAAAAAAATATGAATTACAAGTAATCAAAACAGTATCTAGGACAAATAGTTCACAGGCAATCCACAGGCCACACATGTTCACATGAACAAATTATTGAATTATTTCAAGGTGAGGACATTTCTATACATGGATATCTTTGTATGCAGTCATCAACAAAAATATGTACTAAGACACTTGCATAATTCATTTACTTTATAGATGCTATAAAATTCATTTTTTTAAATACACCACTGTTTCTGTTTCACCTCTAAAGAGTGGGAAGTACAATCTTTACCTTAGAACTGAATTAAGCCTTTTGCATTAAATAAAGCAAGCTGGCAGTCAGCCCCATCCAATGCATGGCATAACCCTGAAAAATACTCTATCATTCACCTTTGAGCACAGTGTTTAACTTTAAAATATTAAAACTTAGACTGAAGGATCAAGATAAATACATTTTTATTTGTGTTTTGATTTTTATAATTTCTGCAGTGCATATCTTCTTGTTCTGCTGCTTGGCATGACTGCTAATTCCCTACTTCCAGGGGGTGTTTATAGGAATATTTTTTACCTTTTCTAGGCATAGTAACTTTTATAACTTAATAGTTTTTAATTCAATTAGAGTAACTTAAGTTTACCTTAGGATCTTTGGAGCCCCTTAGAGGGCTCATCTGCCTAATTACTGTGCAAAACAGATAGTTAAAATAACTAGGTTTTTATGCAGTTTCTCTCTGCTTCTGTAATTCGTAGGCATTGATACTGGATGGGAGAGGTTAATGTGGGAGACATGTTCCCACAAGCTCGCTGACAGTGTGACTTTCCTCTCCTCCCCAGACAGAAACAGGTTCCCAAGGGTGGGGACCATGTGGGATCCCTTCCTGGGCTGTGAGGTGTCCCCTCCAGTGCAGTGAATTTTCTCTGTCAGCCCCAAGTAGGTGACCAACAGAGGAATCAGGATGGCTTTATGGACATGTCCTTATGAATTTAGTAGCAAATGAACTTTGCAATGCAGACTACAAGCTGAAATTAATTTTATTTATGGTTTTAGTTGTAGCAACAGTAGTCCAAGCTAGAAAATATATCCTACTTGTCATCTACTCTCCTGATGTGTGTCGTGTCTGGGACTGTAGAGAGCAGCAGGGTAAGGAATGACTGAGCTCCAGAGGAGCTCTGCTCCTCTATGGGTTCACACAGGTCAGGGGTTTAGTGGTTTGTCTAAGTGGATGTGGTCCTGCTCTTGAGCCAAACCAGACAGGCCTTAGTGAGACATGGCATCTGGTTATACACTTCCTTATATGACAAATTAAAGTGGCTTATACCATTCTTGGGCACATTTATCCCATCCCTCTGCAACCTTGGCAGGCTCATGGCAACAAATCAGACAAGGTTTTGAGCCAGGCAATGCAACAGAGTGTAAGGGTCACTTTGAAGGGAAGGGAAACCACCTGTGTTGGGCCAGGCTTGTAATTCTATTGCATGCAACTGCACAGTGTGAATTGGAAAGGGGAAGACACCCTGTGTTCAAAGGTCTTCGTGTGTCCCTGTGTGGCTGAAGCTGTAGCTGTGCCCATGGCTCGAGCAGAGGGAATGAGGAGGTCTCAGCCCAGCACAGGCAGTTCACTGGAATTCATCCTCACTCACTGCCTCCCTTCATTCTCCAGCATGACCCAGAGTGAATAAAACCCATGAGAGTGAAAAAAACCCATCCTTTTCAGGGAGAAGGAATCTGGCTGGTACAGGGTCAGAATGGGGATTTCCAAAGATAATTCAGAGCTGTAGGGGCGAAGTCCAGTAGCAGTCTCTTCAAACAGACCTGGGATTTCCAGACCTAAATCAGGTTTGTAGGGACAAAGTCCAGTGTTATTCTCTGCAAATAGACCGTGTGCTAATGGGACTCTGTGTGCATATTGAGCTCTATTAATTTTTAAGTTTTCTGTGATTTTTTTTTTTTAATCTACCGTTCATAATTTTCCTTTGACAGCCAAAGAGGTAGTGAGAAGGGAGGAGATGTTATGTACCTTCCTATTCTGGGGTGTAGGCCTCATTTTATGGAACTATTGAAAGTTCTCAGTAATTTTGTCCCTTTTGGAAGTGCAACAGCAAGTCGCTGTTGCACTGATGTCATCAAAGAAAAATGAGCTGGTATTGAGCTGAAAAGTGCATTAAAAAGTTTATGGAACCTTTAAATAAGTTTTACCATGAACTGCAGCAGTGGATTTTAACTTGAGCAAAACCAAATCAAGTGTTAAACCTTTCCACATTGATATGTTGTAATGGTAAGTGAAACTTTAAAGACAGTGTTGAGAGAGGCAAAGTGCTCCATGAAGGGCCCTGGCGATGAGTCCTGCAGGGGATCCAGAACAGAAGCAGGGCTGGGCCTTTCATAATCCATGCTAAAACTCAGTTAAACAGGACCATTGCCAAGAATTTATCACACATCTGTTTTGCCTTGATTATATATTTAATTATCACCTGCAAAAAGTCTGATTTCTAAGCATTAATTGTGAAATTAATAAAAGTGTTTACAAGGCAGTGTTGTAATGCACTCTGGGGTGTGTCCTGCTGAAGCAGGGCCATTTCCAAAGCTGTTGAAGTTGTTGCTCATAAAGTTTGTGCTTCAGTTTGTGGTCAGGACAGAACAATGTCCCAGGAAAAATACTGTGTAGTTCTGGTAGTGCTACCTGGCAGAAAGCTAGGGCCCCAAAATGCGTATGGGCCATGCATGTAGCAGGCTGTCTACTGAGCCAGAGGTGATGTGGCACCAAAGTTGTGAAGGCTTCCTCGTAATCCCTGCTCTGCTACTTGCTCTTGTCTTTCCTGGGAAGTTCACACAGAAGATACTTGAATATGTTAAATATATTCAGATTAAGATGCTGCAGTTTCTTTAAAACTTACATGATTATGTTTTTTATTACTATTATTATTATTACTATTATTATTTTGTTATTCAATTAGTATGGTGCCTAAAGGCTGCCACTGTAATGAAGACTTCACTGTACTGAGTATCTTACAGGCACATGGTATAATTTAGGATGGATCATTGTGATCAATTCAGTTGTGCTAGCTTCATGACTTGCTTCTCAGATGAGTATTGATAACTGATTTTATATTAATTATTACTTCATTGCAATCAGTTCTGACCTCTAAGAGTGGTTTAAACTGATGTGCTTTTCTCTGCAATCACAGTGGTTTGGAAGTACCTAATGGGCCAAGAGTTGATTTACCTCATGCAATGAATGGCCTTGGGCTTGTAGCAATTTGATCAAGTACCGATGGGCAAAGTCTTGGCTCAACCTCTGAAAACAAGGTGCAGTTTGGGAGAAAAAGACACGTTACAGGTTAAGTGTGAAAGGAAAAAACTTTCAACATACAATACTGTGTCCCACAATGCCATTCCTGTCTGACTACTCTGTATTTTTCTGCTTACTGCACTAGTGCAGATCTTAGAAATCTCCAAAACCTTGTATCAGACCTTGTAGACTGAAGCTGCTGCCTCCACTGCTCCAGTCTAAGAATTATTTTGTGGTATGGGCCATTGCTCAAAGTGCTGTGGCAGCTTTCCATCTTGTGGGAAGCACCTTCCTCAAGCACCTCATGCTACTCATAAATGCAGAAGCATCTCAAATACTTGAATTCATTCAGCACCAAGTCATTCAGAAACAAGCTGGCAACTTCCCTGCTTCTTTGGAGCATAGGTGAAGTTGCTGCTTTCTGCCTGTAAACTTCCTGAGTTGAGGAGCACAGTCACCCATCAACTTAGAGGCATGCTCTGCACTTGTCAGAGCTCCCAAATGTGTGAGTTACTCCCTTGTATGGCACATCTGTAAGAACAGAAGGCAGCATCCATATGATTAAGGTTTATGAGGTCTGTATCCAAATACACTGACAGCTTCAGTATAAATCCCTGAAATGAAATAATACAGACACAGATCTCTCCAGAGATGTACACACTCTGAGAACTTCAAACCCCATCACTGATGGGTTTAGACTGATTTTTTCAGGATGCTCTCCGCTAATTTGGAAGTCATTTAATGCCGTGTCATACAAATAATTGATTTGAACTGCAATTTGATATGTACACATTTCCAGTTCTTCATTGAGCATATGAGCTACTCTTGTACCTTTACTCCCATGAAAATGAGCTGTTTCTATTTCAGCCAGGATTGACTGTGGTTTTCCTGTTGCTATAGTAGGTTCCAAAAGTATGTTAGGAAGTAAAGGACACAGCTGCTTTCATTCACAACTTACATATATAGACAAGCAGTAGTTCTGATCTGTTACACTACTGAATTAACAATGCCTGTTAGGAGTAACACTGTGTTCTCCTCTACTTGTGACCAAAAATTGTCTTAGCTTCTCCTGAGCTTCTGCCTCTCAGAATTGTAATTTGCAAAGACAGGACAAAGATATGATGTGGTTGTTTTTTTGTTTGTCTGTTTGTTTGTTTTTTGTTTTTTTTTGTTTTTTTTTTTTTTTGTTGATTCATTTGAATTTACTGCTTCATAGTCTGTTTATGAAAGTTTAACTGTAAGTCTTCTCTTCAAATAACAAATACTAATAATGGTAGGTTATATTAATATTCATGCAGTGAGATACACAGATGTGTATTAAGGTTGTTGATGTGCTGAAGATTTCTTTGTGGGTAATTCAAATGATCATCCTTTGTGAAACCACGTTCTTTTCATCTTTATGTGACGATGTAGACATGTAACATATGTTTGGGTGGTAATGAGATTAAGATTTAGGCAGAAAGTTATGGTATAGGCATATTGAAATTTGTAATGGAAAATAAGAGGTTTTTTTCTTAACCATGAGGAAAGACCAAATTGGCAGTGTGAGACCATTGGCCTTCTGAGGTTTTCGCTGGTGGTATTAAGTTCCATATTAAAGTTATCTTCATTTATCCTGTGTATTGCTGCTATACAGAACATTGGTTTGGCTGCTTATAGCTGTCTGTTGGGTTTTTCAAACATGTGATATTATTGTTTTGCTCTCAAGCATTTAATTGTGGCTTTTAATTTTTAAGGGTTTTTTAAGTTACTCAAAGGATCCTGAGAGGAACTTCAGTTTGTAGTTTATGCTGGCTTATAGAATAGATGTTCTGTGACTGCCTCTGAACTAGACTTGTATTTTCACCATTTCTTTCTGAACTCTATTCTATTATCCATTTTCTTGTGCAGTAATATATTAGTTCTCTCACTGGAAATGTGCAGTCAGCTCCAATTACTCATTCTAATGAACAGACCTCCCATACTGAGATTCTGAGAAAGTGAGGATGAAGTCCATAAACACCTAAAGTTCAACCTAAGAACCCAGACAATGAAATGTGATTGTAAGGCCATGGATAGAGATCCCATTCTGCCAAGCACATGTCAGAGTGCTTCAGAAGAGACCAGGTGAGCAGAGAAAAGGACACAGTTGCGGCTTTTGTTGAGTTCCTTTCTTTCACATTCTGTTACTCCATTAAGTCTTGGGCAGTGCTAATTCTTTACCGAGCTCCAATGAGGAAAAATACAATTACTTTAGACTTGCAAACCAACTGAAGAAGTTATGTGCTGTTGTGGTGCCTCTAAGTCATGCTATTTTAAACTCATTTTTTAAGATAAAATGTCACATTAGAAGTGCTGCAGTATGTGCTTTCAAAATGATGATGATTTATATTTTTATTCCTTTCTATAGACTTAATGGGTACAGAGATTGAGGAACAAAACCTTAATGTTAGGCTGCTATTTAAGTGCAGCTTTCTAGTGTTCATGACACACTATTTTTGTACCCAGAGCAATGAACTCAGTTGCTGAACTTAACTTTTCCTTCCACTTAGACACGTTTATTGTATGCATTGTGGATCCACATGTCTCCAGACATGCAGCCGCAAATCCCTCCATGCTATATTCCCAAACAGTTCCATAGCTCAAGTGCAATTAAGGGTCATCACATGATTGTTTAGTTGAGGCAGTAGATCAAAGGCACTTTTATGCAGTTGAGGGGGATCACTGTCTTGAATGATAAAGCATATGGAAACCATACATTTTTCTTCACCTGGTCTGTTTCATTTGGACTTATGTCTCCAGTCTTAGAAAGCCAGTATTAAAAACATCTATCTTCCTATCTCACATGCCATTGCTAAGTTCCTGAATAGATGAAAAGAAGTTCAGTGTAACAGAAGATCCTTAAATTGACCACAGTGGTATGTTCTAGTTGAGGAACTTAGGAGTGACTTGATCTTTGGTAGGAATATCTGGAAGAAGCTTCCAGCTTAAACAAGGCACTGGAAGGTTATTCAGAATTTATTGATAGTATTAGTAGACATGGATTGACCAAACATGGTATGATAACCTTGAAGAAAGGTTTTGCTAATATGAAAATATTTTCATGTTCCTTGAAGAAGATGGGTATTATGGGGCTAAGAAGGAATATCATTTTCAATTGGCACAGAAACTTGGTTAGATTTTGGAATTCCCCGAGGAGAAATACTGGTATGATGTCTAACAGATAGTGACAGAGGTGATGTCTAAATTAAACATTCATGCTCCTTCACATGGCTATTTGCTGAAATATTTATGTTGGAATATATTTCATTCTTTTTTATGATTAAAGTTTGCACGAAGAATGCATGTTTATTTATGCCTCAGAGATTAGGGTCAGTGCTGTGATGTGAAAGGCAGCTGATTAGATGCTACTTTGGTTTAACAATTATGTACTGATTTATTCATGTTTCAAGTTTAAAAATATATTATTATTTTTTACTTTCATAAACAAAACTATGTATCTTGAAATCCCACAGGTTTCTATAATAGGATAGCTATTAGAAGTAAATAAAAAACAAAGATGAACGAACTATTTAAAAGATAATCCTACGTTATGGATTGTAGTCAGAAACTTAAAAATAAATTACCAATTCTGTAAAGGTTAATAGTGGTAATTGGCAGCTGTATTGATGAGCTTGCTTTTACCATAGTAATTTTTTAGGTTTGATTAACACAGTGTTGTGAGTTACAAAAATGATTGGATTTTTGCAGAATTGTCTCATGTATTGAAGCTTATATCTTTTTTCACATATTTTGACCACAAGTATTTCTGCCAACTGCTTCTCTCCCTTCAGTGACAGGTACCATTCTTAGTGCTGATCTCTCTAGGTCCTAATATAAATAGACTCATGTGGCACTCTTCAGATCGAGTGTTTCCTGAGCATCCACACATACCCAGATATTTTTACTTATTAACAGATTTTTTTTGTTTGTTTTACCATGTTTTTTTTTCCCATTCTGAATGCTGCTGCAAATATTTCCCAAGTCAGATGTCCCATTGCATTACCTCTCCTTGTTTTATCATGCCAGCAGCTTTCCATCTTCTAGCTCATCAGAAACAGCCTTTTAAAGTACTTTCTGAGTTTTCCCCAACTCAGTGCTTATCTCCTGCTCTTTGTCAGGAGATTAAGTGCACATTCATTTAACTAATGATGATTACTTCCATCAGCACAGAGTGGTTTTGGCTATTCTTCCACACATAGTGCCTCAACAAAAATTAACCCTGCTCACATATTGTGAGTGTGATTTTGTGCTAGAACTGGACTAATCTAATGGTGAGCTGCCACTGAAAGGCACAGGTACAGACCTTCTCCTCATCTATACAATAACAGGTAATTTACTTAATACACACAGGGTAATTTGCTGAAACCTCTTGAGGTACCATGAACTTTACATTTTGAGGTATTTACACTTATCTAATTGAAAATTTACCTTGCAGCAGAAATGGGCATAATGGACTGAAATTTTTGTTCTTAAGTTTATGATGTTATCTTTTTTCCCTTTTTTGACCTCTATTTGTTGAAAATCTTGTTATTGCTACTTGACTTGACATTAAGTAGTGTTCATAAAATATAGCTGTATATTTTAAACATCAGTTTTTTCACTCTTCACAAATAGTTTGAAGAGCTATATTACAAATTCCAGTATATTTATTAATTCCTATTAGAGAGGCTGCCTTCACAAATTAATTTTGCTCCATTGTTCTTTTGTCTGACACTTTGACTTGAAGACCCTGGTAACATTTGCATAGTCCATTCACAGCCTACTTGCTGTCAGGGAGGCTGTCATGATGTTGTCCCACAGATTTCATATCCTTCATTCCCCACCTCTCTTCTCACACTGTTGGGTTGGGTTTTTTTTTGTGCCCAACACAAGAGTCAGTATTGAGATGCTTCTAAATGAAAGAATTTGTGTAATTTCCAAGAGATTCTTTCATGAAGATTGTTTGGATACTGAAGACTGGCTACCACAATTAAGTAACTCAAATTAACTGAAGGCGAGATAACTTGAGATTCAGCTCAAGTTCGTGGCTCAAAGTCAATGGTTTCTACAAGCTGAAGTTGCTCCTAACCAGAGTTGAAATTTTCTAGAGTTGGTATTTTCTACAAATTTTTATTTAACTTGAAGAATTTCTTTTGACATTGCAGACATGTCAAGGCTAAACTCAGTTCAATAATTTCATCATTAAACATTTATTTTAAGTTAGGTTCCTTCCTCTCCAGTGTCAGGAGACCAGTCTTTCTGGGCTAGCCCAGACATTTTTGAATATCCCCCTAAGTGAACATTAGCAAGGAATGAATGAGGAATGAGACATTTTGATGTTTTGAAGAGACTGAAGGCAGATGAGGATTTTTATGAAGGAGCACCAGGGCCTCTACTGGATAAACAAATCCAAATCACTGAGATGAAAGCTTAGCTCTGGAAATAAAGAGGGCTTTTTGTTTGTCAGGTTTTATATATTGTAGCCTGCCCATTCTGGGTAGACATTGTTTTGAACTGGTTTAGGTAGAATTTGCTATTTCTTAAGCAGAGAGATTACCATGAACAGTTTATAGGATTTAACAAATTTTTTTTTTCTGTGAAGGAAGATTTTTTTTCTGTCATGTCTCTGGAATGCTGTCATCTGTTACTTTCTCTAACACATATAAGAGGAATGAGCAGCTAGCATGGACTATTAGAAATCAAGCTAAAGAAGCCAAACCCTTTTTCTTCACATGGGTGTTCATATTTTATGTTAAGACCAGTTATCTTCCTGTAATTCTTACTGGCTTACTGAAGCTTCTGTAAAGAAGATTATATTTCCTTACAATGGTGAGATGCCATGTGCTTTGATAAGGAAATGCTTCTTTTCTGTAAGTCAGTTGTTAGTAATACAACAATTATTTGATAATATTTCATTCACAATGGCATGCTTAAAATAGTTGCTGCCAATTCATTTTTAAGAAAATAATTACTTGTTTCTAACATCCCTAAAGAAACAATTATGTAATAAAAAATTACATGACTGACATTTTTGTTACCTATAATAAGTGCAAGTATTCCTTGAATTTTTAAGCAATTTTGTAGGGTTTTATATTTAAATATTGAAACCTATTAAAATTGCCCATGGAGATTTGTGGGAGAGGTTATCTATGGGGTTCTGCTAATTAATTATGATATATTTTACTTCCATGTGATTTGTCACTACTAGTCCTATAAGGACTACAGGAAAAATCATTTGTTTAATCTGACTGGGACCTTGTGGCATTTAATTGTAAGCATAACTGTGATGCAATAAATCCAAATGAATTTGGACAGTGATTAACAGGGAGCTCCTTGATATGGTAATGAGATTAAAAAACTGGTTCCTAAGTGTTTCTGTGGATTTCATTAACATTTCTGCAACTAAACACTTTCTAGGACAAGAGTGGTTGCTTGTTGACCAGTATATATTACTGGCTGAATGTAACCTTCATGAAGATATTTCTTTGTGTCTATGTAGAATGTATAAATGTTTTTATATATGTATATATGTGTGTGTCAATGGAAAATGTACAAAGAAAATAAAATGCAGAAGATTTGTGCTGCATTTATATACAATGAGCCAAATAAAAATACACCACAGAGTTAACCTTATTATTACATATATTTAGAAAATTCTAAAGTGTACTAGTGAACTAATCACAGATATGTAGTTCCTGCTGTGAAAGCTTATTATCTAAGACACCTGCAAGTATTTAGACATCTGCATAGCTTTACTACTGTGAGTAGTTCTACTGATTTTGTTTATTTGTTTGTGTCAGATTTATGCCCAAATTTGTCATTACATGGCGCATTTATGACAAAAAAGGAAGGACAAAAATTAGAAGTTTTGTATGGTTATTCAGAAAACGTATAGGTTGATCCTTTCAGGTGCTGTGTTCATCACATTGCTAGAAAGCTGAAATTTTAAAGAATATATGTGTATTTTTGGTATTTAGCAGAATTACTGCAAAACTATAGAGAAGAAAATGAGTACTTCCTTTAAAAGCATCAAACTGCTACTGGACTTCAAGGCAAAGCAATATTTTCTTTGTTTAGTCTTGCAACTCCCCTCCTGCTTATTTTAGTCTATTTCCAAAACTTGTCTTATCTTCCTCTGTGCCGATCTTTAAATGGACTTGATATCATCTCCAATTGTTTGATCATCTTTCTTTTCTTTATTTTAATACTTTTATTGCTGAAAAGAAATGATTTATTGCAAGAGCTAAAGCCCCATTTTTTTGTAATCAGCATTCAAGTAGCAATGGTGCATTTTTCATATTCTGCCCTGGGAAAATGCTTTTCTGGGCTCTAGAAGGACAAATGGTTCAGTTCCTCCAGCTTCTCTGTTCCTCAGCATTAGGTTTGGTCACCAGAGGTCACAGTCACTTGTCATTGGGACTCTGTGTGCCACCAGTAGAAGTGAGACTGTGCCACAAAATGGAGGCCTAGCAGAGGTTAGAATTTTGTGACTCAAGGGACAAGCAAGTCTTTGAATTTGAGATTTACTGCCAACCTTCCATGTGTCACATTTCCCTTTAGGCTCTAGCTCAGGGAAATCTTTGCTGTGAGACTCATAGTGTTTGGGTGCCTGCTCATCTGTTAGTGTTACAGGAAAGGAGGGTAAAACGGTTCAGTGGGAACGGGAACCACTTAGTAGGGGTTATCTCTTGGGGGATGCTGCAAACATCCAGCTGCTTTATCTGTGTGCTGGGATCTCTGTGTGGAGCACACCCTACCGCTGACTCAGCCATCTACAGCCAGCACACCCTCCAGAGGAGGTCTGTTTGTGCTACCATGTAAGTTTGTCCACTGCATTCCTTGCACCCCTTATTCTGTGTGTCAGTCACTCTCTTAGCTCCCTCTTGTTTGTGCTGTTCCATGAAATCCTGAGAGAAGGAGCTTCAGTGTGTCTTGGCTGATGTGATGGCAGTCCTGTCACCAGCAGAATACAGGTTTCTTTTTTCTGTTTGCTAGCAGTATTATGGAGAGGGCTTTGAGGCATCTAACCCTCCCACAGCTGCAAGGCAGGACCCATGATGTGAGTGGTTTAGCTACTTTTGTTTTCTTTTTAATCTGGATTGCAACTTTATACTTGGATTGATTTTTATCTTTGGGAAAGAAAATGTAGATTGTTTTACTAACAATGGGTAAACATTCATACCACAAATGGTGATGTGACCTATATTCTCTTTCTGTCCCCCATGCAGAGCTCTCTTTGCCTTCAGTGGAAGCCCAGATGTAGAAATGACGGTGGGAACTGGCCACAGGCAAAGTTGCATTTGTCTTGTAATGGGCTGGGTTAGAATTTGCAGGGATGTCCCCTGAGCTCCCATGGCACTGTGATGCAACAGATTTATTCAAATCAGTGAAGGAAGAGTTTTACTCAATTAAATATCAGGAGGTGTTGATCATATAGGATGTTTTCTGCCACGTGCTGTCTGTGTAGAGGTTACTGCAGCTGCCCAGGTCGCTGCGTAGTTTGTGTTACAGAAATTCATCAGCAAAGGTTGGGGTATCGACAGCTCCGCGCCGGCCGAGGTCTTGGTGCCTGAAGAGGTGGGATTAAACACATACTGATGGTAGTGCTAAAATCTGTAACTCAGCCGTGGTTAAAGTAGTGGCTAAACAGCCAACAGCTCATTGTTTTGATTACAGCCATTAATTTAATGCTATCTTCTTTGCAGTCACATCGCTGTCATCATTTCAGGCTGTTTGCGAGCTCAAGAACATCGTCATATCTTTGCAAATTATTTCATTTCATGGCTATGAAGGTTTTCCTTGTGACCACAAGAGTTAGAGACACATTTCTGAAGAAAGCTTAGATGTTGTAGTTAAATATTGCAGCAGAGAGTGAACACTGCATCAAATTCTGTTTCTGTGTTATCATGGAATATGCAGAACCATGTTCAAAGGTTGCACAACAACTGAAGTCTAAATGTGGGGTTTTTCTTTTTTCTGTTGAGAGACATATGATAAAAGTGCTGTGAGCTACCTAGACCTCAGAGTTGCTTAATAGCTTGTGGGAGCAGCTACTTGCCAATTTTAGAGCATCAGTCTATCTGACTTAACCACATGTAGACTTACTGGCAGGTCTACTCAAATCAGTGGTGTAATTATTTACTTCTTAAAGAGAAAACAGGCTTACATTATAATGACCTTACAATAACTTTCAGTTTTATGTGGAGAAAAATAAACAGTTGTCATTTCCTTGTTATTTTGAGGTTTGAGCCTTTACCACAAAGGTTTTAAATATTTACTAACTACTATGTTCTCTGAAATTTCTCTCTTTAAAAATACAATGAATTTATTCAAGGAAATCTTTCTGCTGCACCAAGCTTCACAATCTTGATTATAGGACATTATAAATTAATATCTTTCCCCACCATTTTTCATATTATTACTTAAATTTTAATTCATTCAAAATGTTTATTTTTACTATTTCAGCTGCCAGTTAAAATTTCAAAATACAAAGGCTTTTTTTTTTAAATTTGTGATATAGCCCTATTCCTAGGAAAAGAAGTATTTTTGACATTAGAAGAAGAAACAAGTTTGCCAGTCTCATATCTGAAAAATAATTTTGCATCAGAATACTCCTGAAGAGTTTAATTTTGTTGATATCAAGGAAACTGGATAATGAAGTCTTTACTTTTTCTGTTTTGTTAATGTTTGTTTTTTTATTATATGAAACAAAGAGGAGAGGGGGTTATCATTTAACCAAATATTAATTGCTCTCTCTTTTTCCTTCCTTGCCTGTCATTGATGATTTGTAAGTCCATTTTTCCTTTTACACCTTCTAGTCTATTTCTGGTAGTTATTCTGAGATCTTGAGCACTCCAAGGACATTAGAAAGACATGAAGGAGTAATTTGGCTGCTGTGAGGGAAGGCAGCAATTCTGGAGCTGTAGGAGGGCACTAATGGTCAGGTGGATCTGGCTGTAGGAATTATTAACTTCAGAAGTATGTTTATAAAGCAACAATTGCATCAATTTCTTGTTTCTTCTAAATGTATGACTCCTGAAGCTTGTAAGTAGTGGTGCTTTTTCCTGGGAAGTCACCCATTTTTATTTCAAATGAGAATGGAAAGTTGAAATATCCTTTTTTTTTTTTTTTTTCTTCACTGAAAAGGAAGCTCTGCAGACTTTTGGCTCGGAAATACTAGAATGCTTTGGGTTGTTTGTAAATCTTGAAATTAAGGTTTCCAGTGTTGCTAAAGACTGTTGAACTATTTCATTCTGGTTAGACCTTTATTTTACCAAATTGCTACTGGGTTCTGTGGTAGTTACATGGGTAGTGTAGAGTCTTGCTGCTGGAACACTGAAGGAGTTTGGCTTCCTGATAATGCAGCTCCGTGATCCATCACATCCACTGATCCAATGACAGAGTTTAAGATAAGACCTTGGATTCAGCCAGTTAGGTCTGGCAGAGAAAACGTCTCTGTGCAGCAGTTGGCTCATCATGTGCAAAGAGTCTGGACTATGGGAGAGAAACTGTGAGCTCTTGCAAAAGTTTTGGAGAGTTTGTCTGATTCCTGCCTGTGCCAGATGAGGAATGCTCACACATGTTTTGCCATCTCTGCTGTCATGATGACAATACCTCTATCAGGAAAGCAGCAGCCTTAGCAAGATACATGGAGCAAAAAAGGTGGGAATCTGACAGTAGCATCTTAAATCATTTGCCATTCAGACCTATTCTCAAGATATTGTTGGATAAAAATTCTCTTTTCTCCGCTACTCCTCCCATAGGAAAATGAGAGCACAGTAGCTCAAGCTAAAGTATCTGAGTACCAAAATGAAACTTTTAGTTTTGCTTCAATGCCTAGTCTGTTTTAGCCAAAGATTAAATTAAGGCAAAATTAAAAACTCTCAGTAAATTTCATAGCTGGCTTAGCACTAAGAACTTCACAATATTTGGAGTACTGTGGTATAGACAAAATTTAAATTGTATTTGCAAATTATAGAATTAAAATAAAATCTTCAAACTTCAAAACCCATATGCCTTCCATTACCCCCCGACGCTGCATAAGCAAAGGCCCTCCTCATGAGGAATTGTGTGTCCTAGCTTTGTGAAGTTTCAAAACCTTTGCTAAAATAGTACAGAACTACTTGCATATAAGAAGTCATATAAGAAATATATAAGAAATCATAAAGAGTTTATTTACAGTGCTTGATTTCCTTTTAGACTGGATAGTCATCATATTGTTTTTTCCTGAAGTGAAAGGGACAAGTAAATAATAGTAAAAGTTGATGGGGAAAAGATAACAGCCCTCTTTGTGGTGGTGTTGTGTATTACTGTGCTGTGGATTGTTCACAGGTAATGAATGCTCTTTTGGGCTGGAGATGGAGGCTGAAAGTAGAAATTTCCTCCTTTGCTTTTGTCATCACATATTCTCAGCTCATTATCCAGATGTGCGAACTGAGAGTTGTATTCTTGGAGCCCCAAATATTGCTCTGTATGTTTTAGCATCTCAGTGTAGGTCAAGAAGTATATGCAGTGCACTAAACTGGGAATTGTGGGGTGGGTGGTTGTTTTGCTCTTGGTAATAGAAAATGCAAATCATTTTGGGTGGGGAAGGTAGGAATATTTTTGTGCAGAGCCCAGTACTAACAAGTAAATATTTACCTTGGAGTGATAATGTCATGTTACCGTGTATTTCATTGTAGGAATAAGTAAAAGGTAAACGTTTGGTTTTCAGTAACCCTCCCCAGAGCTTTTAATATAATACTGTTTAAAATCCTTATTCATGTCATAAAAGGCAGTTTTCTCTTTTTACAGAGAAAAAACCACAAAGACAACAGCAGTTCAAGCTTCTCTCAAGGCTCCACCAAGTGCCCATCCTGCAAGAGCAAACACTAGAGCCTGTAACACTCCCCTTGTTGTTGTTTGTTGTCCTCAGCCCCTCTCCCTCAGCTACTGCCATGGCTGCCAGAGGAAGGAATTTTGGTGGTCATTTTTCTGATAGGGAGTTCAATTGGAAGTGGATTTCTGCCTCAAAGGCTTGTCACTCAGGAGTAACTTGTGCCTGTTATTGCCTTTTTTTTGTTTCTGTTATTGCCTTGTTGGGGCCTAATGCAGAATCCTACTGCTTATTTTGTAGATCCTCGCCTGCCTTTGTAGTTATCTGGACTACAACAAATGACTGAACCAAATTTGTCTTCAACAAAATTGAACTCGATACCTTTTACACTTGCTCTACTTACAAAAAACGAGATGAATTTAGGGTGTGCCAGTCACAATTAGAAAAGATACTGCAGCTATATTACCTTATTAGACACACTTCTTTCCTACCTACAGAAGACTGTGAATGGTCAGTCATCTTTGCAGCTCTTGTGAGCGATTTGCCCTGTCTTTTGACAGAAGTGGAATTTTATTTTAGGTGACTTAATCGTGGAGTCTTGGTAGAAGGTGAGAATAACGATAGAGTCTGGTCTCTGACCTTGTCAGTGCTGATAACCCAGGCTACACATTCAGATTTCAAACAAAGGAAAGTTTCTGTCAGTAATCCTGAGGGTGATTTGCACAACTTCCTTGACAGGAGTATTGAGACAAGGAAGCTTCTAAAAACTTCCTTGGAACGATGCTGAAAGATAAAGCTATCTGCAGGGGAACAGCTTATAATGAGGGTGAATCCCAGCATGGTGAGGGCAGCAGACAGTGATCTACAAAAAAACCAATAACAGTATTGCCAAAAACAATGGATGGAGGATGTTGCTGTGTTTTGGCACAAGATATGGTAACTGGAAGTAAACCAGGAGTAGATTTTGTGTGCAGAGTTAGTCATGAATTGTTATATTTGTGTACAATGTTTATTTGCTAAGCTTTATGGTCAACTTCATTACTCTTCATTTTATTCATTATTATGTCACTGAGCAGTAACTTGTTAAAAGATTAAAAGTTCCAATTGGTTGCTCATGCCTAAGGTATGTAAATGCTTTGCAGCTCCGACAGTAATTTACTGACATTCTGGCAATTTGCACTTAAATAGTTTATGCACCCACATATACTTGCACACCAGCACGGTGCAAATCTGTAAATCAGCTGAGTGTAAAGGGCCTGATCTTACAGTCCTGATGCACACAAATATCTCTCTTGTGTTTTTTGGACTTGACCAGTTTAAAATGTCTGTTAGAGAGGTCATCGGAGAAGAGCAGTGGCTTTTTCACAGCTAAAACCAAACAAAGCTCCTTTAAAATCCCAGGTGCAATAGTTAGTGCGGAGTTTCTATTGATCAAAAATTTCATAGAACCAGCTTTTCAAATAGATCACCTGTGTTTATACATAGGCACAAACACACATATGTGCACACACAATCATAAGTATAGATCACCGTGTGTGTCTCCACATATACGTATATTTTCAGGCATATAATTATAAATGAAATTCTACCCTTCCCATGCTCAACACGTTCTTATAATTTGTATCTAGCTTTACGAATACTGCTTGTGAGTAGTGATAATTCTTCTGTTAAAAAATCAGTTTTTTATACCATGCTACCATGGCCTCAAATCTAGTAGAAATGCTCACATTTTGAATCTTTATAGGCAGCAGATTCATGAGCACAAATTTATTAAACTCTGCCTTGAAGTCTAGAATAAGGTGTCAAACACTCAGAGTAATTATTCTCTCATAAGAAAACAGATGATTTCCTCAACCAGACCTGCAAAATCATGCAGTACAGTGTGAACTTGGATAGTGCAAGGTTGGTGTGACACTGCAGCCTTTTCTCACTAAGCTAAATTACAGATCTGGCCATAAAAGCAGATTGTACAAAATTGATGAAGTGCTTTTATATAGTTTACTGGCCTTCATATGGGCCCCAGGTGTTCCTCTCTTTGGAATTAAAAAAAGAATAAGAAAAACGCTTTGTCATTTAAAACTAGACAGAGATCAGCTCTTGTAAGAGATTTTGGAGATTACTATAACAAAGATATGTCTTTTTAAAAGATGAAAATTACTTACTTTTATTGAAAGCTGTTTTGTTTCATGACTTCACAGTATTGGAAGTAGAAAGTTAAATATATTTGTATACTTTGTTTACTGTATAATTATGCATGGTTCTGTTTCTTTACAAATATGGGATGAAGTCCTGTCATATCCATCCTGTAATGGAAGAAATAGAATGTGAAATTGTGTAAAAGAAAAGTGAATTACACAGGTTTTTTTATCAAAGTGACGAAAGCAGAAAATTCTTAATGACTTGGGAATTTTTTAATTTATTAAAAATTTTTAATTTTTATTAATTAATCCTTACTAATTCTTACACTGAATACCTGATTGAAAATATTTTACCACCATTTATTAGCACAAAATTTCTTACGTCCAGTAGAAGCAATCTGCTTATAACCATGTTAACCTACTGATGTGTGATAGTTTAGCTTTAGAGGGATGAGTAATACCTTTGTATTCCACCACCCATTATTTTCCCCAAATTTTTCAGCCAATCCAATAAAAAATTATCCTTTCCACTACTGCTTTGCACAAAGGTGGCGTTCTCTCTAGAGGCATTTCTGGGGAGTGAAGCTGTGTTGTTTTGAGGTTGCACCAGAGAGAGAGCAAAGTGCTTCATTTTGTATCTTCTGACATTGTTTTATGTTTCTTGAGTGTCTCTTCAATACAAGCATTTTCAATGAGCAAATTACCACTCTGAGGGCGAAAGCCATAGTCAGCTTCTCTTGTGTGTTTCTCAGAGTCTGATACTTTATGATCTGTTGTACTTGCCAAGGTTGGGTTGACTTTTTCCTATATTAACTGGTAAACCTAAAAAATTGGCAGTTTTTATTTACCAAGTAAATGCAGCAATTTGTGGTTTTTGAATGAGGAATTTGAATTTTGAATGAGGAAGTTGTTTGCTTTTTTTTCTTTCTCCTTTCTTTTCCTCCTAAGTGTAATAGGTCAGATTGTCTCTTTTTCCCTCTGCTCTGCATACTAATAGTTTGGAAAAGAAGATATGAGTGCAAAACTTAAAGCAGTGGCAAGGATTGACAACATGATAATTTTTTTTTCCTAAAATTATAAAAGCTTCTCCTTTTGACTTAAAGAGGCAGAAAAGATGGTCAGTCTCCCCAGAAGATGAATTCTTTCTCTCTGATAAACTCAGAGACCATTCCACATAAACTAATAGTGACTGTCAGGGGATAAGCCATTCCAGGTTAGATGAGAACCAAGCACTTTTTTTTACTGGCATGTAAAATAACTATTGAAATCCTGAAGTCAGTTGTGAAAATGCCAGGGATTTTTTGGAACCAGCATAAAGCCCTCAGGGATTTGTGGCAAGAAATGATTCTGCACTGGTCAGTGCAATACATGAAAAGTCTTGACAGTTTTCTGCATGTGGATTTTCCATTTGTCTATAAGCTGAATTTTCAGAAAAAACAAAGCCAGAAATATCTCTGTCATTTATTACCATTCAAAATAACATAAAGGAATGTGAAACCATCAGAGATTCCTGAGAACTGAGGGTCCAACCAAGCTGCTACTTGTGATTTGAAGTTAGTAATCAGGTAGATTTCTCAGATGGTCTCTTTTATCCTAATTCTGTTTCCCTGCATTTAATTTTTTATGCCTAAGAACTGGAGGGCAGAATTTCTGTCATTTTTGGGACTGATGCAGTTATCCAGCTGCAATTACAGGCAGTGGGATTTGGGAAAAGAGGAAGCATGTGTTATTTGTAGGGAATCACTTATTTTTAGTAAACCTTTTAGAAATGCACTACTTTTTGTTTTAAAAAGAGCTGTAGAAGACCACTGAAATGCAGTCAGACAAATTGGTGGTACTTCCATGTTATCACTTTCAGTTGTTAGCTGCAAAAATGCTTGTTTCTGTCCTCTCCCGCTCTTCTTCTTTCCCTGCCATATCTTTCCATCTTACACACTCTTTTCTTCCTTGAACAGCAATGTACTGGCTTTTAGTTTCCTAACTTTAAATTGATTAGACCACATTAATTTTTAAATAAGTGTCACATATCCTTAACCAAGCACTAAAAGGTTGAGAAGGCTTCACGGTGTAAAGCCTGATCCAAAACTCAGTGAGAAGAATTATAAAAATGCAGGCTGCCCTTCATTAGCCCTCATGATATCTCCTGACAGGCAGTGTGTGCGTGCTCTGCCATGCCAGGCCAGGGCAGGACCAGCTGCCATGCACCATTTACCCTCTGTCAGCAGCTTCACTCGCCGCCCGGGCAATACTGTACACACGAGTCTGTCACGCGTCAGCATCAATTAGGCTCAGTTTGCTGCGCTTGGGAAAAGCAACAGCCCTGCTATTAACCATTTTATTTCTCCCCGCCTACCCCAGTCATCATTTGGCTCCCCAGGAGAGCTGTTGGTTTTGGCAGAAGCGCAGTCGTGGCTGTTCTTGCAAACAGCAGGTTTGTTTTAAAGTAACGCACTCATTCAGGTGAGTTGGCTTCGCTGCGAGGAGTTTGATTTATTGGTGCTGTTATTTAAACAGGGAAGTTAGGTACTGCTTGTGCACTTCCAACCCAGTCAGATTTCCCTTTCACCTGCTGTGAAGAGGTGTTGATGTCTGTCTGTACACATACATACCTGCGCATACGCACACACAGATTGTAAGCTTTAAATTTATCACAAGGCCAAGGTGCTAAAATATTTCATTAAAACTGTATCTTGCTGTGTTATATACTCAACATGTTTCCAGTTTTCCAGTTGTAGATATGTCCTTGCATTGTTGTTTTTCTGGGTATTGTTGTTTGAATCGATTGTTGCTAAAATTTCCCCGACTTTGTGAGAAACCAACATGTGTGGTCATGCCTAAATTTGAGTCACTATTTTGTGGCTTTTCATTGCTGTTATGAAGGGGGTGGGGAGCAAGAAGACCACCCATGGTGTGTCCTCATCAAGCAGTGTGGTGAGCAAATGGGTTCAGTGATGTGCAATGAGTGCTGAGAGAACAACCTCTTCTGGCAGAGTTTGCGAGCAATTCCCTCCTTCCCCCCCCCTCCCCAAAATACAGCTTCTTCCTCCGTGTAAGTATAGAACACCCATGACTATTTATATAATAAAAGAGCTACTGTGTACTTTAGTGGATAGTTGAAGACATTTTCACAGGTCTGCATCCACATGGGATTTATGGAGACTTATAGGCCTGGTCAGTTTGTAAAATTGTGATAGCCTAAGAGAATGTTGTCAGATGTTGGTAACAAGACTGTGTTTGAAAGGAATCAAAACAATATAAATCCTGTGAGATCTGTGGCAGCAGGATGGGTTCTAATGGAGAGGAAGACAGGGTCGACCACCACACAAGAGAACAAGGAGAAGAAAGTGTTTTTTCTCTTTCAAGCTTGCAGCACCAGCAGGGGTAAGCAGGTTTCTAAAAAGAATCTCATCAGCGGATCAATCCGGCGTAACAGATGGAGTGCACAGATATTGTCTATCAGATTTCCATTGCATGTGGCAAACAAATACATTGTTGCGACTGTTAGCAGCAAAACTTTCCCTTTTTTTAACATCATAATTACCAAGAGTTGAAAAGAGCTGCGGGTTAATGATTTCCTAACAATAACTATGGGGGGTTTAGGGGATAGTGACTTCCCCAGGGAATACATTAACAGGAGATATAAAGTCTCTGAGCATCTTGAATGCAAGGGTTTGGATCTGCAGAAATAACTGCCTATAGCAGTGCATTTTGAAAAGTGAAAATTTTCTAGGAGAGGAGACAGGACTGGATCTTCATCTGTTGTAGTTGGCAGGTTTGCATTGAAGACAGTGGGGAAAAACCAGTCCTTACCAGCTAAAACGTTTGAGCTCTGTTGCCTTTGTCAAGCCATTTTTCTAACCAATTTGGATATCTGATAATGGTTCTGTGTATGCACAATTGCAGGCAAGGTGTGAGGCTATGAATTAATTTCCCAGGGTTATTAATATTGCTGGTTTCATTTAGAAGTTAGTTTTGTTCAACTGTTGATGTAAAAATCAAAGTCTGTGTGCAAATATTATAGAATTGTAGAATGGTTTCAGTTGGAGGGGACTTTTAAAGATCGTGAAGTCCAACCCGAGATATGTCATGGAATCTCAGTATCTTCTGCACTGATTCATTAATCCTGGAACTGAGAGAATGAAAGTGAAGTAATGAATGTATGGTATTCTTGGTGTTGGTGCAAGTGCAATAGGTTCAGAAGGATGGGTATCAGGGGTTAGGTGGTTAAAATTTTAAAAAGAACATGTTACAGTTGATTTTTATAAATAACAGTTGTTGGCCTAGTAAATAGTTAAGAACGAAGAGATCATGGTTTAGTCACCATTTAGTCACAGCTAGTATGGACAGATAATTTGAAGTTTCTCTAGGCTCAAACAAACCACATGAGTGACAGGGTGGGTTACTTCTGTGAACTAACTGGAAAAGGACTGGACAGATTTGAAGGCACAACTCAGTTGCCCAGTGATACAGAACTGTGACCACTTGAGATGGCACAGGGCATCTCCCATCTTTTTGCCAATCGGAAGGAGCACAGGTCTCCCATAGATCCTTTATCCATAAGACTGACCCCATTGAGAGTGTCCTGAATATGACTGTAGGGATGAATGACTGTAGGGACCAGGGAAAAAGGACCAAGACCTGGTTCTTGACAAAATTATTTCAGTTCTAGATCTACTATAAAGCTCCTTGTTATTGTACATAAAGCTTCCCTGTCTTTCTGTGCCTATGTTTCCCAGTTTGTCAAGGAAGCTGTTTAAGGCAGGGACTAACTTTTTATCCCTTGGATGAAGTATGATTAACCTAGTTAGACTGAATGACTACAATTGCACCTCATTGAGGAGGTTTGAGAGTGATTCTTCTCCAAAGAAACCAAGTGTCCAACCAAAGTATTATCACATCTACCTTGACCTTAAGTATCATCGAGTTTCTGGCTAATATCGTTATTCACAATGTTTCTGATCTTTGAGGTTTAGCCACAGGAAAGAAGGATTTTGAAGAAGTGAAAAGTGCAAATGTTTGCACAGTGTCTAAAACAACAGAATAGATACATTTTTCAGCAAGTATTACATTATTCATTATTTTTAACTCATGCTCTGAGCTTGGTGTATTCAGTAGCTGAGCTACCTCAAATTACAATTGCATTCAGAATCGGTTCTTATGGAAAGCCCTCACTCCGAAGCATTTTTTCATTTTAGTCTCCTCTTTGGTTCCAAGAATTCTAAAACAAAATCCAAATTAGCATTTACACCCTTGCTTCCTCCTAAATACCTCATGTCCTTCTGGGTCTGCTTTCTTTGCACACTAACCCTGTAATTCTAGCTCTGCAGGAGCCCTGGTGCCTTTATAGTATCATAACCAGCCTTTACATGTCTGTCTAGCTACTGAATAACCTTGCTTCTGGGAAGAAATAACTACACACCCAGTCATGCCACCCACCCTTTATGTGCCTATTAATTGAACCCTGCCTTCCTGTTGTCTCACAAAAGAATGAAAGTTAGCACCTTTGAACACATCTTGACCCAAGAAAAATTATTTGCCTCATTTTCTCACAAGACCCAAAGACCAATCACCCATAATTTTTAAAGTATGAGAGGGATGTGGAAATAGGTAAATATTCACCTAATACTCAACAGTTCTTGTCACAGCTCTCAAAGTAGGAATGTGAGGTGTGCAGAGAGCATCTTGCACCTAAAAGCACAGTTCTCTAATCACAGAAGTACATAAAAATATCTCTTTTGGGATGCATTATGGAGTATTTGCCTTTCCTTTAACTGCTGTGGATCATGCCCACCTTCATGTGTCTTTTCATACCCACTAACCTGTGAAGTGTGATGGTGTCAGGATACCTGGGGTTTATGTAAATACTGACAGAGAACCATACTGAAGGCACAGGCAAACCTGCAATGTGTGTAAAAGAGGGCTGAGAGGGTCCTTCTGGAATTAAACATTCTTGAATAGAAGTTGTGCTTTTTCAGAAACTGCCTCTGTGGAGACACAAGAATTAGTGATGAGTGATTTTGGTGAGAATTTTTGTCCATCCACCTGACAGGGCAAAAATTCCTTGCTAGAGGCCAGTGTGTTTGGAGGGCTTAAGTGAGCTTGATAAACTGTACAACTACATGGCAACATCATTAGGGACGTAAATGAAAGAGTTTAAGGGAAAAAACCACGATACCAGGAATCATAAATTAACGGTCAGGTGTTGGCAGAATTTCACGAAAGGAAGTGAACTGTGTGTGTATTTATGGATAACATATATATATGTAAATATGCCTTATGTTGTGAATGAAAGGAGAGTAAGTAGCCTTAGCATGAAGGGGTTGTTTTTTACCAGTTTAAGTTGGGTTTGGTCCTACTGATGTAAATATTTATTCCTGAATGACTTTGAAAAAATGAGGTTACAAATTTAGCAAACAGACTTTTTTCCTAGAGAAGCCAGTGTGATTATGGAAGTGAATTTGACTGAAGGTAACAGAAAAAGCATTAGCACTTTCAGGTAGACTATGCTGTTTCTGAAGTAAATTTTGATATATCATAGCCAGACATCTACCTCCTATATCTGCCTCAAATCAGATATTTTGTTACCTAGTAATAGTGCATCCAATTATTCTCAAGGGAAAAAAAAAACTACCATTTATGAAACAAAAGGTTATTTTGAGACTTAGTAAAGATTTGGCTTAATGAATAACCAAGGTACCATTATGTATGTACTTTCTTCTGAAATACTATTGAAATAGTAGTATTAAGCTCCCTTTGTTCTCATAATCCTTGGTTTGAAATACAAATGAAATTTAAGATGTTAGGTTGGTGGGTTTATTAAAAAAATAGAGCTTAAAGAAAGTTATTTAGCAGTGCTCTAGTAGTACATTCCTGTTATAGATAAAAAGCATGTGTACCTTTCCAAACCCATTTTGGGTCTGAGGCAAAGTGTGATTCAGCTGGAATTTAAAAATGAGGCTATATTAGGAAGCAAATGCCCCCAGTGGAATAACTTTTTAACAATTTCCATCTTTGCAAACCTTAACCAGTTTACATTCATTTCAATTGTATAAAGTAGGAAACACATAGTTTTGCAAACAGTCCATGTGAGATTGAGAAAGCCTAAGAAAATTATGAAAGATCTCAGAAAAGCCAGTTGGCCTTGGGGTTCTGTAGCTTCTGGCCTGTAGTAGTTAAAATGGGTATTTCATGTTTATAGCCTGAAAGTTATAAAGTTAAAAGTGAAAAGTACACAGTAGTAAGGCCAGGTCTGTACAAGCATCTTTACTTGTGTAATAACTGTAAATAGTAGGTTGTATTTTTTGATGGGAATAGAAATCCCATGATAAATGAAGCTGCAAATAGCCTGAAATCTCACTGGAAGTGGTTAGCTGTAAAATTAATAACAATTAGAATTTGACAAACCACAAGTGGCAAATGAGTTGCATTCCTTCTTCCTGAAGGAAGTTGTAGAGGAAATATGAACGCCTGATACAGAAATGTTTGCCAGGTCATTGAGTTCAAGAGAAGGATCAGGAGACCAGAACACTGAAAAATTTGGCTTGAATGCTTCATTATGTATATTTCAATGACCTCCAAACAGCTTAAACCTGTGTTCAGAAGTGAAACAACTTATAAATGAAATGGGGGGGGATTACTATGAAGCAAGACAACAAGTAGGAAAAGTGGACAAAATTTATCTCTAGTGCAGAGCAACTCATAAAAGGGAGCATGGTCTAGTGCAAGGTATGGAGACAGGAGATGATGGGCTCCAATCTGTTCCAAGCCACTGATGCTGTCTGACCCAGGCAGGTCACTTGACTTCTTTGTGCCTCTGTCAATCCAGCTGGAAAATTGGGTAACAAAAGCAAGACCTTGCTGAAAATCAGATGCTCCATCAGAGCTGAGCTGTCCTGGGTAAACAAATTACAAAACATTGATAGATACCATAGTTAAACTTATATGGGTCTATGGTGTCAGTAAGGAAGAATGAGTGATGTGGGAAAGATCCAGCTGGCAGTGCTGGATTCCTGAAAAAAGCGATTTTTCTCCGAGTTCACAGGTGAAATAAGGAGCTCAGAGGATGGACGCAAGACTGGCTTGTGTTAGAAATCAGAAACTGAGAAAGACAAGGGTACTTGGAGTTCATGCTGCATAAGATCTGGTTTCAAATTGTCCAATGTGGGAAAAAAAGTGGTCATTTATTCCTTATGGTGAGAGTTTAAGTGCTAAAAGGCTTTCTGGGAGAAGAGCATCCTGTAATTCGTGGCCAGATATCTGGATGGGGACATCAGAGACTGCATGTAATTCACTGGTCTTACATTAGTGGAGTATTTCAAAGCTTTAAGGGGACCTCATTTGAAATCATACAGCCTTTAATTTATTTTCTTTTTTTTTTTAATTTTCCATGAATTTACATCTCAGTCTTGGATCTCAAGTCCTTCAGAAACATGCTTTGTAGAAGCCAACTGCACAGGCTTTGAAATTAAACTAAATCCATGGACTCGGGTTTTGTTGGAGATAGAGCACTGTGTTTGGGTAATAGAGCATAAATTCCAGATCCCTGGATTACAGGAGTATGAGATGGTGACATTTTTTAAATGTTTGGCAGTGTGCTGTACAGGAGGAATGTATTAATTTTACTTTTTAAAATTGCTTTTTCAATATGTATAAAAATCTAAAGTACATAAATTTGATATGAAAAATGATGTTGATGTTGATATTTTGAAGGAAAAATATCTCTGGGTGTAGTATAACAAATAGGCCCCTAGAAATATGATTCAGAAAATTGAAGTTAATTTCTTGGTTCTGCTAATAGTAAGTGAGTGCTTTGCTATGCCATTTTCTTTCTTTTTTACCTCCATTTCCTTGTCTGGAAATTGGAAATAAGGATTCTCACCTCTTTGTACAGAGCTACTGATGAAGAACATCAGGTAAGAATTAGCGTGAAAGTAAAGCTTGTGTTGTGCACGTTTCATTGCAATGAATGAGGAAGCAGCCTTGTGTTATTAATTTTGTTGTGTTATTTGTATTTTTGTCCCACTGACTGATGTGCACTATGGCAGAAGGAAAAGAGCAGCTACATGTATGCTCCTCAGCTGGGGAAGGAAAGATGTTGACTACGCCACCAGCACACTTAACTTCTGGCACAGCTACACATTAAGTGCAGTTCTGACAGTCTTGACATACTTGTTCAGACTGAGTTTTACCACATTTAAAGACTTAAATAAACACCCCAAACCTGCTGTTCCATAGTAGCTTGGTATTTATTGAAAATAGTTGTTCTTTGGCCTTTCTGATACTTGGGATGAGACAAGGTTAGCTTAAAGACTCCAAGATGCTTAGAAAGGTCTTGAGCAGGATGAAATACTGTGTGCATCCTAATCTGTGAGCCTTAGGATAACAGGAAGGAGAAATATTGAAAATATTGAAATATTTTGGAAGGAGAAATATTGAAAAGTCACACTAGTATTTAAGTAGGAAAATATTTCCAATAACCTGAAGTGTGTTTTTTAGATCTCCAGCAAGTCATTAGTTTCCTGTCCTCATACTTAGTCTTGGCAAGGAAACTTTTTTGTTGGGAGATGTGTTATTATGGCAGCAATGGAATTGCTTTGAGAAGCATCCAATAACAATCTCAAAAGCTGTACAGAAAAATGGTAACTTCTCTGGACACAATAAGACTGGTGTTTTCTAATTCTGCAACCATTTTAAGGCTTACCTGTCGTGTGGGCTGCTGTGTCGTGGGGTGAACCCCTTTGTTATGGTCACGCAAGGAAGTCTGTGTGTTGCCTGAGGACACACTGCACTGTTAGACAGGCCATGGGAACACAAAAGGAGTGAAAAATCAGAGGCAATACATATATTGAGTTCTTAGATTTTTATATATTTATATGATTTTTTTCCTACCTTCAGTATTAAGTCTGTTCTTACCCTGTGAATACACCAATGTCTTAACTTGTTGTATGTTGTTTTGTCTGGGATAAAGTTAATTTTCTTTATGGTGGTATGGGAGTGTTTTGGATTTGTGCTGAAAACAGTCTTGATAATATGGAGATGTTTCCATTATTGCTTAGCAGAGTTTACACAGTATAAGGTCTTTTCTGCTTCTCGCCTTGCACCACCAGTGAGCAGGCTGAGGAGGCACAAAAACTTGGGGACACAGCCAGGACAGCTGACCCCAGCTGACCACAGGAATATTCTATGTCATATGTTATCATGCTCTGCACATAAAGCTGGGGGAGGAGAAGGAAGGGAAGACATTTAGAGCTGTGTTTGTCTTCCCAAGTGTCCATTACACACAATAGAGCCCTGCTGTCCTGGAGATGCCTGAACACCTGCCTGCCCATGGGAGGTGGTGAATCAATCCCTTGTTTTGCTTTGCTTGTGTGTGTGGCTTTTGCTTTCCCTATTAAACTGTCTTTATTACAGTCCCTGAGTTTTTTCATGTCTCCTCTTCTGATTCTCCCCCACATCCCATCAGGAGAGTGGCTGCATGGGGCTGAGTTGCCAGTTAGGGTTAAACCACGGCAGTCCTCTTTGGCACCCAATGTGGGGCTCAAAGGGTTTGGGATAATAACAGATTGACCAGAGCATATTAGAAGGGATTTATATCTGTTAATGGTTGTGGGTCATGATATTGATTCATCTGTTCTTGATATTAGTTTATCTGATCTGCACCATGCACTTTTTTTTCACTGTATGTATTAAAGATTGGCTTTTCAGTTTGCTGTGCTCTGTAGTGATTAGTGATGTTTTGCCTGGAAGATTTGTTGTTAAAACACTGACCTAAGCTTAATCTGGTATTTGGACTCTGTACTGAAGCCACTACTGTGCTCTGGGTACCATCTCATGCAAACAAGTGGAATTGTCATTCTTTCACTGTGGCATTTCATTTTGTTTTGTTTTTGTGGAGGAATTACAGAATGCCACCTTTTCTATCATTCTCTGTGATGTTTTCTTTCTCTTTACAAGAACTTCTCAGTACCTTGAATATCCTCGGGTAGTTAAAATACTTCTATTGGTATTTCTTAGGAATAATGCTTTGGTTATAATGTTAACAAGCCATGTTAACAAGCCATTTAGGAGTATGGCCCAGGCTTCCTGAAGGGATGGCAATGGGTGGCACAGCATGTGAGAGAGTATGGACAGGTGTCTAGAGAATTTCTTACCTGCAATGGTCTGGAACTTTATTCCTGAACAATTACAGGATCCTGATGAAGTGATAGAATGCTCGGGGGAAAAGTGCTATAGCCATTCCAAGGAGGCGCATCATAGAATCACAGAATTCTTAATGCTGGAAAAAACCTTTAATATCATCAAGTACAGCTATTACCCTAGCACTGCCCACATGTTCACTGCTAACCCATGTCCCCAGGTATCACATCCACATGTTTTCTGAACATTTCCAGGGATGGTGAAACTTTTTGCACTGTGCTGGGCCCTGGCCAGCACCTATCAAACACTGCTCCATATTATGCAGTCCCTCTTGGGGTCTGCAATAACAAAAACATCTCTGTAGTATCAGCACAAGTCCCAACCACAGTCCATACCAGCTACTATGAAGAAAATTAACTCTATCACAGCCAAAACCAGCACAGCATGATGAAGATCCTAAATACAGTCAGAATAAGGTGTTTTTGTAGTTATAAAGCAGAGAGCTGTATTTGGTCACAAAGAGCTCTGTTCAGTTTGCATCTCTGCCACAGGCATCCCAAGTGATCCTGGTCAAATCACTCTGTCTCCGAGTCTTGCTTTTTATTTCTGTAAGGACTAGGATATCAGACAGTTTCTTCTAGAGATAGTTGTGATCTCTCTATTGGTTTTCAGCTGTCAGGGTCTGGAGTGGGCTTTATCCAAGTATATTTTGTGATACCTAGGACAGCATTGCTCCTATTTTGTTTAAGCTTACCTTCTAAATCTTGTAATACTGTCACTAGAGGAAAATGTCCTCTACTGGGAGAAATGCTGCCTAAAGCATGAGCAAATACTGCCTTTGCCAGTGCACCTGGCAGTAACAATAGACTGTGAACTACAAAGGATGACACACTGCAATTAATTTGTGAATGAGCTATTCAAGATAGTTTCTAAGTGATTTGGGATGGTTTTGATATCTTTGTGTCTTTTAGTGTCAAAAGGGATCGTTTTAGAATTGGGCTTAGAACAGTTAAAGGGGCAATGATGGGGCTGTGCTCCTGTTGGCAAAACTTACTCTAATTTGCAGTCATTTGTGTCCTGTCCTTCTCAAGCCATCCACAGGGACTCCTATGCTGAGTGCACTGGGCTTATTAGTCTGTCACATGTTGCCATGCCCTGGGTGACTGTCCATAAGCAGTCACAGCAGAGGTGGGCACTGTGCCATGCAGACATCACAGCACACTCATAGGCAAGTGCTCTGTCTGTGCCGAGGAATCAAATACATTACAATAACTGAAGTTTTCACTTTGTTCCTAAAAATCACTTCTTGCATAACTAATTGTGTGCAGTAAGGAGCTGGCCCTTCCCCTTGTTTGAGTCTGATAAATTGCCACAAGGTAAAATAAAATAGATCACTAACCAGGCATTGCTCTTCTGGGGTGTCACGGGGATGTAATGTGGTTGCAAATGGGGAGGGCAGGTGGTCCAGACAGCTGCAAATGGAAAGGTGTCAGCAAGCCAGTCTTCTATTAAGAAGTGATGCAATTATGAAATGGTTTGAGGACCTCTGTATTAACCCATAAAGCAGCAGACACTCTCAGAGGGAATTGCCTTCTCACTGACTTTTGCCTGCTGAGCTTCATTTTCCACCCTCAGTAGAAGCATCTCTTTTGTAATGCATTTCTGTATATTTCTGCCTGTGACAGTGAACCTTGTCATCTGCTCTCAGAAAAGTAGTAGAAAGACTGAAATGGGATGAAGTTAAAAAGAAAAAGAAAATGTTTGCTGTAATTTCAAGGCACAATAATGAAGACTAGAGGCCAGAACTGGAAAAAACAGAGATGAGGACTTCTAATCCAGTCTGGGAATATCAACTTGTGCTGAAATGTTTTCTCTCGAGTGTAGGTTTAGGCAGACAAAGCTGGGTAAGTCCATTAGCATTTCCTTGGATGGTCCAGCAGCTGAACTGCTGCATGGCTCCCACAAGGACTTTGTTTTCCAGGACAGTATTGTGGCTGCTGTGAGCATCAGCCCTGTGCTTGCCAGTGCAGAGCAGACAAAGCAAATACAGCAGAGCTTGAGTCCTAATTGAGGCAGGAGAGGTCTCATGGATAGCGAGCCGTTTGGGGTTGCTAAAGTTTCATCAGAAAGATTTAATTCCTGGCTCTGTCACAGTGCTGGGCTCTAAGCTGGCCAAGCCCCGTGTCTTTCTTTCTCATCCAGCTGAACAAGACAGTGACACTTGTCTTCCCATGGGAAGGCCATTGAGACCTTTGGCTGAAAGTCATCCTGCAAAGCATGGGTGTGAAACTGCTCATGTGCTGATATGTGAAGTTGGCTGTTTGGCCCTTAGCCAGACGTGCACATAAGTCCCTTTGGAGGCAGCAGGACTTAAACATATGCTGGAGTTTAAGCATGTGCTGAAATGCTTTTTAAATGCAGTTCTTTGTGACTAATGATGCTTACGTGGTAGGATGATTATGATCATGATCTTGGATATTTGTGAGAATGCTTTCTTTCCCATAAAAAAAAAAAAAGAAGTTTCTGTGGCTCTTCACTTATTACAATGGTATTTTAATGAAGGGTTTTTTTGTATCTATAGTAAAGGCATGGCTTGTATGGGCTTAGGCTTTTATAGGTCTTCTTGAAAGGAGAATGGGAAAGGGGAAGAAGAAATCTAATTCAAATACTGTCTGTTTGGGGGCTGAAAAGGAACCATTGCATTGCATAATAAGCAAAACTAACTCAAGAAAAATGAACTTACTGATATTACTAGAAGCAGGTTAAAAAGTTGATTATAGAAGCTGAGCTTCATAAATAAGAGTGAATTCTAAGCCAAGGTCTCTGAAATGCCAATTACAGTCACTTAAGTACATGGGGGCAAGCTGGGCTTTAGCTGGGAGAGTTAATGAGCAATTTCATAACGTGCTATATATCACTTTAAGAAGACATGATAAATTGCCTCTAATGGTATTGTGTGTATAAGTGGGAGCTGGTTTTGCTCTGTGTTCAGTTCTGGTGATTGGGTGGTACACCTGGAAAGACTTGTATTTTAATGGGCCCTTTTTAGCACTTTTGCACCTCGTATGTTCTGGATTATGTATGATTGATGGCCTTGAATGTATGGGAAGGAAAGATATGTAGATCTTAATGCTTTTAAACCATTTGTTTTCCAGTCTCTGTAAAAGGCCTCTCTGTTTTCTGGGTAATGGTTTATACTTCTCAAGTAAACAGAGGTACGGTTCTGGGACTTTGGCTTTTAACACTATAAATCCAGTGGGGTTTTATAGAAGGGTCATTCAGTTTACAATGCACTTAAGAAAAGATAGCTGTTTTCATACTAGTCATTAAAGTATGGTATACGTAGGCGGTTTGGTAGATAATTTGATGTATGAAGTAGATTTCTTTTAAAAATACCAAACCAGAGTTTGCTGGGCATTCATTTAGTTCACATTTCATATGATGAGTAAAATCTCTTTCTGCCCTGGGTCACATGAATGTCTTCACAGTCAGAACCTTTCTGACTCCCCCCCTTCTCTGGCTGGACCCTGTCCATGCTTACTTTGCCCAAAGGGGTTGCTGCTGTTGAGCAGCAGTAAATCATTCTCCTCTGCCCCTCTAACCTAGGGAGAGACAGACTCAAACTGGAAACCAAACCCAAGCTTTCCATGTGGGAATGCAGCCCTTGGCTGCAGGCTGGCCTGGCTGTGGGGTTCCTTCTGTGCCCTCCACAGGCATGGGAAGAGGGGACTCTGGCATTAGTTAGCATGATTCCTGGGCAGGATTAGTGTTAAGCTGTTGCTTGTTTTCAAGCATCTGCACGAGCTTAAAGCGCGGCGAATCTCCTGCACGGTCTGTTTGTGTGTGTGCAAAATCTGGTTTTTAACGCTGGCTGGAGCAGAGCATGGTGCTGAAGTGCTGGGATGGGCATCTCCTGCAGCTCCTTCCATGGGAAGGTCCCGAGACCTTTTGCCCTTCAAGTCCTTAGGCAGATTTTGGGCTGTGTTAGCTGGAGAAGTACAAACTAACTTATACTGTCATGTGGTGTTATTAATACTGTGGTGTTGAAAGGGAAGTGCATTAACCCCTGCTGCTTCATGTTTTAATATATTTCTAATTACCACTGTTTCCTTGTGCTTTGTCATTAGTACCCGAATTTTTTCAGTTTGTGTCTTCTACAGACTGCTGGTGATCCCCAGAATTATCTATAAAGCAGTGCCTCCTCTTAGCTGGATTGCTGGTTTCTATGTCGTATTTCTTACCTGTGCTGTATAGCCTAGGATTGAACATGCACAGGTGAGATGTAAAGATCCACAGGGCTTCCATCACTGTCTTAAGCATTTAATGTACGTGTTGCTCAGGAGTGGACTGATATGCTGTAGAGTAATAAAGCATAGCTTAACCTGTGTTTCTCAGTTTCATGTCCCTGTGTCTTTCACTGTCAAGTGGAAAGTTCAACTGGGGAAAGAGACTTTACAATGCTTTTGCATTTTAAATGCTTGCTTGTTAAAACTAAATTTCTGACTAATTGCACTAAGGTAATTTGCACCTACCTCCAACAGCTTCTTATACTTAGTTCCCATTCTTTGCAGGTATTTAATAAAAAATTAATAAGATAAGGCTGCTGTGTGTTAGGTATGGTGGGTCAGGGTCACGGAGGCAGGTGGATGTCCAGTGAGTAGCACCAGGAGTTAGGTGCCTGATCCCACAGCACAAACCCAGCACGAGAGGCAGTCCCTGTTCCCAGTATTAACAATGTCACCAGGCAGGAGAGAGGAAATTATGAGCTCCATGTTATGAAGGACATAATTAAATTACTTTCTTCTCTGATGTACGTTGGAGCGAGGAGCAAAACCCAGTTCTCCAAATCCAGAGGCAGCACTGTGAGCACAAAACCAGCTTTTCTGGTGGCAGAGGGAAGCTGGATTTTGTGCCAGCTTGTGAAATTATTTGTTGAAAACATATTTTAAGCTACCATATGTGTATAGAATCTGTATTAATTTGAAACTTAGGTTAGTAAACCAATAGAGTCACATGAATAGAAATTAAGGTGTGCAGATGATGTACTCTACCAGTTTTTTGTTTTCATGATATTTATATTTAAAGTGCAGTTCTACTACCTGTCTACATTTAACTGCCAAGTATAGATGCCCAGCTTAGCTTTCTGCTGTAGTACTCTTGATAAAGCTTTGGAAATAAAAGGCAAATTTTTTACTTCAAGGTTGAAAAATTCCTCTTCAATGAAATAGTGCAGGTCGGGTTTCTCTAGTATATTTTTTTTCATGTTTCTTAGTATGCAATGCATCTTATGATGCAATGGAGGAATATATATCTGCAAATTAAATTATATCAGTTCTTTGTAATATAGATAGTGATCACTGCAAAAGTAAAAAAAAAAATTGCTACAATGAAAACTTAGTTTAAAAAAAGTCTGCAGAGTACTCTTAACTGAGAAAACAAATGTTGCCCAACCCTTTTTGTGTGCAAAAAGGTTTCCTTTCATGAAAAGTAATAGAGATTTGAAGAAGCAAATAGTGGAAGTGCATTTGAAATAGCAGTTATTGTCTCTTGGCCTGTTTTGGGGAATTTTGTTTGCTTGGTTTTTTCAGGATTTGAGACTGCACTGGAGTACTATTACTTCTTCAATGAACATGGTTGCAAAAAGACTCAATAAATTTTATTCTAAATATTGTTCATTAGATATTGTCTTTAGTAGGTAAAAAGCTGGATAGAAATGCTTTTGAACCATGTAAACTCTCTCAATATAAATATTGTAGGTGACAGATGCTTTAGTCAAGTGTTCATACATTCTGCAGTCATAGTCTACAGTGTAGCTGATTATGTGATACCTGGCACTTAAATCCTGCATGTGGCCTTTTTAGTGCAAAAATTCTCCCCAAGTATTTTGAGATCAATATGCTTTTTTTTTCAAAATAACTTATCTAACCTATCTAGTATTTAGGTCGAATGTCTCATTTGCTTCTGGCAATTTATCCTCAACATGTCTGTGTCCAGGGATATTGCTATGGTTATCTCAGGGTTTGAGCACAGTTTGGATGCTGCCTGTCCCAGATTTCATAGGCACACAGGAGCATCCTCTGCCTGCCCAAAAACCCCTTTGTGAAAAATAGGATAGTGGTTTATGGTAATGGATAATGTCTTCGTGGTGTTGAACCTCAGCCTCGTGAGTGCAGAAGAGCCTCGTGAGTGTGGAAGGAGGGCTGTGAAACCTCAGGCTGATGTGGGCTTGATGTTTGCTCAGAGCCCAGCAGCGTGGGCTGCTGAAGATCAGGCAAAAGCAACCCAGAGTGACCTCCCCAGGGCCAGGCAGTGCCTTGCCTCCAGAGACAGGAACTGAACCCAGCTCTCTTAAGTGTCTCAGCTGCACTAAGTGAATCAGTTCTTTTTTTCCATATGTTTAAACACATGCTCTGTACCGCAGTTGAACACAGTGAAAAATCTTTAGGAAAAAAAAAAAAAAAAAGCCTAGGAGCTAGCTTAGGAAGGGGAAAGAAGCAAGACAGAGAACTTGCAATCCAGCCCTCATATGAAAGTTGCCCCGGGCAATTTTGTTATGTCCAGGGAAGCATATGATATTCATTGCATGGACCCATCATTAATGCTGACTCTCTGGGAACCTGTCTTATGTTGTTTCCACTTGGGACAGGTTAGCTAGAAAATTGATCCGATTTTATTAGAGAGTCATTTTCTTTTCTGTCTGGCAGTGGTCTCTGAAAAGATATTTTGGCTTTTTAACACTAGGTGATTGCTTTAATAGGATCTCAGAAATCCAATGTCCAAACTGAGTCTCACACATAAAACTACTTTTTTTTGACACTATGGACAGCTTAAAATAAAGCTCAAAGTATCAGTCCCCATTTATGCTGCAGGTAGAACCACTGTTTTTATTTACATCCCTTTAATTAAACACAGCATACATTTACATTTACAGTTAAGTAGACACCTTTTTTTAATATACATTTAACTGTAAACAAATGGTGAAATTCAGTGTATGGTTCATGATTTCTCACAGTTGGCCACTTTGCTGAGCCTTTGATGAAATCACTATTTTCAATGGTAGTAAATACTCTCTTATTCTCAGTGCTTTCTCTACCTTGATGGAATCTACCTTGCATCTAGACTGAACAAGTTTTGAACAAAAATAAAAGTAAAATAATAAAAAAAAAAGAAATCCCACCACTCTTCTAGTTTGGGGGAGTAAGGCCTGTGTGTAATAAGGAAGCAACTTTATTTTGCTTAAAGGTTTTTTTTGAAAATTCCCTCTTTGCGGCCTATTGATCAAAGGGTAGTGGTTTAGTCAGTCTGATGGCTTAGAGGGATAAGATCTGTGAGAAAGAATCTTGCCTCTGACTGACTTTATTGTGTAGGCAGTAGGGGATTCCTTCTAGTGGGTTTAAAAAAAAAAAAAAAACAACCATAAAATTTGTCTTTTGGAGAAGCAATAGTGAACAACGGATTTTAGGACAGAACAGGTAGAGGTGAAGATTGTAAAAACATTCTCAGAACACGTTTCTTTAAAATTATCTGCCAAAACCTTTGTAACAGCAACCTGATACTCCCCCAGCCCCGCAGCTGGGGCCAGGTGTTCATTGGTGATGTGAGCAGAAGCCACCGTCCAGGGGGGTGACGTCAGGATGGAGCCCAGGGTGACACCAGGGTGGGCTCATGTGAAAGCTCTGTCCAGGAGGAAAACTTGCAGCCTGTAGCTGTTTGTCCTGGTGGTTTAGCAGGATGGAGGGAACTGCCCAGAGCACTGAGTGAAAGGAAGACAGGAACATCTGTAACATCTGTGCCTGTTACAGATGTGCTGAGCAGAGCACAGGGGTGAGGTGCTGAGCAGGGAGCCTTGACATGTTCTTCCCGTCACCCCTGGGACCCTCAGGGGATTAATGAACCAAAAAAGAAGGTATGGGAAGAGTAAGGATGGTATTCCTTAACACAGGTGCCCTTGCCCACTGACTGCTCTTTAAGGTTGACTCAGTTTGAAAATTCAGGGCTCAGATCCCTGTTGCAAAGCATTGTGCTGAGCTGTGGCTTATGGTCTACCTTAAAGACCATACCCCCTACACCCCACAAAGGGGTGTGGTTTTATTTTGATTAACTAATTAAATAAATTTAAACACTATTCAAATGGATTACACATTTCTAGCTTCAAATTTTGCACCAGTTGAACTTGGAACTAATTTTTGGTAACTAAAGGCAGCATCTTGACTTTGAGAAACTTCCTTGGGGAATGGTCTTAGAATTTTCTTTTCTGCCCTAAGTCCATCTCTGGCTGCACAGAAATCTGGCAGAGATCCTGCATCTGTGTGAGGTTTCATTCCTTTTCAAAAATTCCTACATTTTTTTATCTTAATTTGAGATGGGCTCTAGAGGAAATCGAAATCAATTTTTGATATACAGTACTTGGGACAGGACAAAGATAATGTATCATATGAAGTGCCATGAATCAGATCATAAATCAGATGCTACACTTCTTCCTCCAAGACTTTAGTTTCTACAGAGCATATCTGAACAAATTATTTGTAAAGGTCAGGACTTTGAGCCACTTTGTGTTCCTGAGTCCTGCCTCCCTCATACTGGGGAGGTGGCACCTGAGCAGAGCTCAGGATCACCTGGAGACACAGGCAGTGCTCTGCCTAAGCAAGCCAGGCTCTGGGGAAGCTCTGGCTCCAGCTCCCCAAGGGACTGTGCTGAAGTTATTCTGAAGTGTAAAATTATGCTTGAACCTGCTTTATAATAATCATGTCCTGAAATAATTTGAATTAACGCTGTTTTAAAGAGTTGAGCATTATAATTTGTATTTACCATGGAAGTTTTTTCCGTCTTGCAAATTATTCGAAATGTTTCCCAGGTTACAGGACACATTGGTGATGTTATTTTCTTGTTTTGTTTTGATTACTGTCTCAAAGCATAGAACATGTACATCACCTCCCATAATTCAAGATCTATCATAAGCAGTTGTTTAGCTAAATTTCCATCTTTGGTTGGTTGACTTTTTTGGTTTGTTGTGTTTTTAAGAATAAGGAAAGCTATACTGTACGTGTGCAGTATAATCACTGTTTGTTTGTCCTTTCTGCCTGCCACCTCCCTTCAGCCCTTTGAATATTCCTAATCTATTTTATAAAAGAATCCAGCACTTTACTTGCCCTTGAGCATGTAGCATGCATTCACAGCAAAGGCATCTGAATGGCTCTGTGGAGATCCTTTCTGTGACTTCTCTTTTGCAATCCCATCTGCACTTTCACAGAACATGGCCAGCAATGGAAAATTGCAGCAGTGTGGTGGTGACCCGCAGCTTCTGTGTGATACAGAGCCAGCTACAGTGAGCTGTAAAATATGAATTTGTGTTTTAGATGGTCCTCCCTCCTTCTTCCTCTTTAGTCAGTTTACTTTGAAATATTAATTTATGTGCATCAAGACAATGCAATACTATAGGCAGGGCTTCCAGTCAGTCTTATGTGCCAGTCAGCACCAGAATTTTAGCTTTTTATTCCTCTAGGCGTGCAGCTCACTGTGCAGCATTATTTTCCCACTGCAGTTATCCATTAGCTTAAGACTTTCATAACCCAGGAGGACACTTAAATCTCTCTTCAATCATTATGCCTCTGAACACTTTCCCCTAATGTCTTGGCTTTCTTTTGGAATCTTTTGTCTTACAATTTTTATCCTGCGTTTACCTGCATTGAATTGCATTTGCCATTGTACAAAAATTTTCCTGAGTTGCTGAAAACCTGTTCATTCTTGATGGTTAGGGTGGTGTTCTGTGGGGGCAGAGAGAGGTAAGTGCTGTGCTCCTCAGCCATCTGTCAGATGCAGAGAACTCTGAATGTGGGGCACCTCAGCTTTCCAAGGGGCCCTGTGTGTGTCTCAGTTCAACACATGTGGGGATCCCCCAAAGCTTTGGTACCTGAGTGCTGCCCAGCCACACTCACCTTCATTTTTGTGTCCTGCCACCACAGACTGCCTCACTCCTTGGTGAGGGAGCATTGCTGCAGCAGGAGCCAGCCTGGACACGGACAGGTCCAGCAGGAAAGGGAGCCAGTGAGGGCAGGGCCAGCAGGGCACTGGGAACAGCTGCACCACAGGGCTCTGCCCTGCCTCCCCAGCACAGATGTTGAAAACACGTTCAGAAATTGTCATTAAAGTCATGTGGATTTGCTTATACGTAATCTTTTTTTAAAACAACAAAACAGTTTGTGCTGTCTGCAGGACTCATAGGAGCCAGCTATTTCAGAGTGTTATTTACTTTTGTGATGTTTATCTTTCGCCCACTGGTGGGTGTGAACATCACTGCTTTTAGTGTGCAAAGCAACGACCTAGGACTATTTTTACATCAGACTTTTTTTTCTGCCATTTTAGTTTACCCAGGCTTGTCTCTTAAGGATCTCTCAGAGCTAAAAAAACAATGTAGCATAATCTGATGCTTTACAGTTAAGAAGAGGAAATTAAAACACCCCATGTTTTCATTTCAGAATTAAGTACTGTGGGAAGTAACCAATGAATGTAGCTATTTAAGGCATAAAGTATGAATGATTTTAAGTCTTTCATGCCAATCACATTTCTCTCCCATTTTTGATTAATGAGGTAATGTAAAAATAGAATAAACCTGGCATTTTTATATCAGGGATGAATTAAATGAAAACCTA
Organism: Vidua macroura; assembly: GCF_024509145.1. Classification (NCBI taxonomy): domain Eukaryota; kingdom Metazoa; phylum Chordata; class Aves; order Passeriformes; family Viduidae; genus Vidua; species Vidua macroura. The sequence goes on along the minus strand of NC_071578.1, from coordinate 9,188,731 downwards.
ACAATTCAGAGTAGCTTACTCATCTCTCTGTGAGTGTGGATACTACTTGACATATTGTTTATATGTATCACCCTTTTCCTATGATTTATTTTTAATTTTTTAGCTTAAAATTATTTTCTTCTTCCTCTCCCTTCAGCCAGGTAAGGGTTCCTATTAACTCTAATTCACTGATAAAGATGTTTCACCTAATTAACACCTAAAATTCTTGCACAGCCACGCCTTTGTCTTCCTAGATGACAAAGAAACTTGGTGTTTATTTTTTTATTAAAAAGTAAATTGATACTCATTAAAAGCTTATTTACTTCCTGACCCCTTATTTGAAGGGCATATGACTGCGAGATCTTTAAATATGCAAGTGTACTAAGAAACTTAAATGCTGTGCATAAGGATAAAGACATCCTCAGCTAATATAACTTGGCCTCTGACCTGCAGAGTAGAAAGTCAGAATCGAGTTCTTTGTCTGGTGAAGCACTGGCAGCCAGCCTTGAGATTGGAAAGATGTGCCTGCTGAGTGAAAGTTCCTTGTGTATTGTGCTGTTTACCTAAGGGTTATATCCAAGACACTCTCTGAACAGCTTGGCTGGTTATTGAAAAATGCCTTATAGTAACTCCCAGCCTAAGTTGATCGATATTAGTGTACAGCTTTACATGGGAAGGAGGGAGCTATTTAAACATTGAGAGCCTCCGGGATAACTGCGAATGAAAAAATAATGCAGAACAAATATGTTGAAGGGTTCAAGAGAGAAGACTATCTTGTCTCTGTGCAGGGAAAAATAAAAAAAAAAGTTGTTAAATTGCAGCAGAAAAACCATTTGAATTCACTATTAATAAAGTGAAGGTGGATTTTTCCCTAGGCCAAAATAGAGTGGGGGAAAATCAAACCCAACAAAATGTAGTGCTCTTTAATGTAGAGAGAAGTTAAGAATCATCTAAACACATCCTCCCATAGAATGCTTGCCTTCACTGCAAGTCTCTGAGCTGTTCTTGGTCTGTAGTCTGTACTAAGCTCCTACCCCTGCAGCTCTGGGCCCCAGCTTGGCCTTGCTCCCCTGGCCAAGGAGGCAAAATTCAAAGGTACTGACTTCTGTAACAGGAACACTAGAAAAAGGAATCCCCACTTCTTTCAACATCTCAGAAGAATATATAAGAATGTGGAGTGGAAAGTTCCTAGCACCTGAGTATGATGCCTTTTTTTCCCCCCCTCTTGAACATGGAAAAAATTAAAAGCTAAGTGTTCCAATGTTCTATCCTAAGAAACTGGAAGTCAGGAGATACACCTTTGTCTCACTAATTTATTCTGACTTATGAAGAACCATAACATTCCCACATCTCCATTCCTGATCTGTAAATGACAAGTCTTTGACTTTGTTGGTTCATAATGAAATCATCATGCTCCAGTGTTGGCATTCATCTGATGGCTGACAAGATAGAGGAGGACACAAGAGGAGCTGGTGGGAAAAACCTGGCAGGAGGAAATAGCAGAAGGGAAGAAATGGGCTTGTGTCACAGAAAATGGGAAATTGGTTGATTTCTTTCACAGAGTAAGAAGGAAGATGAAAACTTAATTTCTGATGGAGGGACATGGGAAACAGCCTGGTTTGCTGAAAGATCTTTGGACACTTGGAATGAAAATTGTGATGTGCCTGTAAAGCCTTGCGGGGAAAAATCCATCCTGGTGTGTGATTAAAACAATGTAGGCAGGAGAGGCTTCAAGTGCAGAGCCAAACAGGATGGAAACAGGATAGAATCCTTTGGTAGGTTAGTTGGTGTTAGCTTCCAAGATGTAAAGAAGTTTGGAGTACTTGGCATCCATTTTTATCAGTTGTTTGGCACATGTGTGCTAAGGAGCAGACTGAACTTCCATCTGCGCTGAGGGCAAGATGGAAAAGTCATCAATGTGTAACTCACTGTTGCTTTAACTGTTTTCTGCCCTATTTCACCTGGTTTTGTGGCTGGTGGGAGATTACCGGGGAAGAAGTGATGACTCTTCATATGAATGCTTTTAAATATAATTCCAGTATAACATTGCTCACTGTGCCATGCAGAAATTGCACTTTTGTAGGAAAGGTGGAGCTCTAAGAACAGTCATGGAATGTGCCTGACTGTTGCACTATACAATGCAGGAGCTCTTCAGGGCCCGGGAAGGGGTGGATCCAGTTCCTGACTGCACTAACCAACAACACTGACTGCTGCCCCTGACTTGGGAAACGTATTTTGGGAAGTCTCACAAGTGCAGCACAGAACTGTAATTTTGCTTTGTGACTCATGCTGAGATACAGTCCTTGCATGTCGTTTTGTCTGGGCACCTAATAAAGCTCAGGCCACACCTGTTTATGGATGCAGCAAAATGGCAGGGAGCTTATTTTTATACCATTGATTCTGATGAATGCCACTTATAATCAACACCTCCACGAGGAACTGGCTAGTGTGCAGAAATGCTCTTTAATTGAAGGGTGCACTTCAGCAGCACAATGTGGTCCCAGCATGTTTATCTCATGAAAGCCAGAACCATTAGAGTTATATATATTTGATATATTATATCAAATGCTTTGGATGGATCATGTTTATTTTATGACTTCTATGATCATATATATATATATATATATGACTTTCAAGACCATTCTTGTTTGTGAAAAGTGAAATGTGGTCACTTTAGAATGACAGAATTAATTCTGTCATTGGGGGGACCACACGACAATTTTGGGAAGCATTCCTGTCCTACAGAACACACAGGTCACCACACTTTTCTGGTGAGACAGAGAAATGACTTGTAAGAAGCTGTTAGGTTAATTACTGTTTAGAAAAGGGTATTAAATTCAAAGAAGTGTGCAGCACTCTGTTGACAGAATGATGGTTGTTGACAGATTAAAACAACAAAAATATTTTGGAAATTATCCTTCTCGCCTTTTGTTAAATAACACAGCAAATTGGACACGTGAATTTTGATAATGGCTTTTGAGCTGGCAAAATTGAAATGTGCATGAAATCAAGCTGCATTTTAATGCAGCAGTTTAGATTTAAAATTAAGAATTTTAGAAATCAGTGATAGAGATCTATGGGTTGGTCACTTCTTTTTTTTCCCAGGCTGTGACATGGAGCTTAGAGGGTGCTTGCAGTCTGTTTTGCCCAGAACACCTTACTTTCAAACTGAGCTGTACTCAGATCAGCATCACATTTTTAGTGCTCAGTGCTCACAAATGCTTCTTCAGACCTCTATTTACTCAATTACTGCTGTCAGCATTTTTGTCTAAACATTTTGGTTTGTTTCCCCCCTAGCAGCAGAGGTACGTGGAGTGCTTGCAGAACACGCCGTGTGTGCACCCAGCACATCATGGCCAACATAGAGCTTATGGTCATCAATCATTTGATTGTTCTTTAAACACTGTTTTAACAGGCATTCGTTGTATAAATGGATCAGGTTATTGACCTTTGCCAGCAATTGCTTGCTACATGTCATCGTGGCTTAATGACATTATCAAGGAACATATTCTGTATTGTAGATACTTTAAAGGGCTCATGCATTGTCTCTCACTAGGACACATGGCTGGCCAAAGTATCTTGAATTAGCAAGTTATTTGATGTCATTATTAAAATATGCAGAGCATTTCCAGCTACTTATGGAATAGGAGGGTGAAATACTTCTCTTTTCTACAAAAGCAAAGCCCAGGGAGAAGAGTTATTTGTCATATTGGAATACTTGTTTTGAAATGCTTCTTTTTTCCTTTACAATTTAATCTTCTATCTAGAATAGAGTGGTGCAGACCTTTGAATATCCTTTGAAAATTGGTTGACTGGTCGGCAGAGCTCCAGCTGCAACTCCTCCATGTCTAGGAATACTATAGATCTAATTGGCACTATTAAATCATTACAGCACATAATAGATGGAACTTCTGACTAAATCAACTGTGTTTTTAATGATGATAAGAGTTTTTAAATTAGAATGGATACAACATTCTTTATTTATTTCTATGGTGTAGGAAGGTTGTTAACTGTAATGGCTGATCAATTTAAAAGAGGGAAAGTAGCCAGTATTCTATAAATTCTCTCTTCTGGTTAAAATTTAAGGTGGTACTGAGTTTTCAAATACAAATTCTGAAACTAAACTATTCAATTGACTCTTTGTAAGTTTTTCCAGTATGTGGATCTACAGTGGCTTCTGTAGCTCCTCATGTTCCAATCTTAAAGGCGATTTTCTGTCCAGCAGAAAGAATATACATATCATACAAATTGGACACCATTGTAATTCTATTTTTTCCTTGAATGTTGCATTGAAGTTCAGATTCTGCATGAATCAGAGGGTTCTTAAAGCTTAAAAATTGGTATTAGTCAATAAATCTTCATGCCATTGCTAGAAAATAATTAAGTAGCATTACTTTCATTTTGTAGTAGAGAATGATGGTAGCCTAGATATAGCCAAAATTCAGATGTTACCCTCCTGTTCTGTAGTCATTCCTCTTTTAATCCAGAAAGACCTTTTTTGTAATATAAGGATCTTGCTGTTGTTATAATTAGTCAGCATAGTCTTGGTCTTTGCTTTTCCCCCACTGGTTGTCTGAGACCCTGTTCTTCAATATCCCGGATTCACTCCCTAAATTGTGTTCATCTTCCAGTCAGTTCTTTAACTTTTGTCTTGTTTTCCTTTCCATTGCCATAGCAAAATATCTTCTCGTGTCTTTTAATTTTAATGGTGCTTATTACCAAGTTGTCCTTATGCTTATTAACAGCTTTCCAGTGAAAAGATGGAATATAAAGTTTATATAATTATGGTCTTGTAGAAAAGTGAAAGTGAAATAGTGAATTCTTACCCTTCCTTCCGACTTCTGGTTACATCCTTCTTTTGTCAGCTTCTGAGCTGAAAAAAAAAATGGTAATAAGACTTTTTACTCTTGGACATATTGTAGAGATCTCTGTATTAATTGATACCCCACATTTTCATAGATTTTAAGATCTAGGAGGAGAACAATAAGTATTTGTCAAGGTGTTCTGCACTGAGGCCATAGAAATGCAATAGTTAATTTTGTAATAAAGTATTCCTACCACAGACTGTAAACCAGGTGTGACTTCAAGGAGGTGGAGGAGACAACAAGCAGGTATAAAACTGGTTCAGGGGAGGAGAATCAGGACATAAAAGACTATTTGAGAGTTTCTTCTAAGTAAATCTCCTCACAGCGGTCCCCAGTTCTTTTTCGCCAGGGTTACATTTGATTGCTGGCTTTGACAGCTCACTGCTGGCAGTAGGTTTCAAAAATGTCTAATCCAGCTGGATTGTTCTGTCTTCACATTTCCTTCTGACATCAAGAGTGTGTACTATTACAGGGAAAAAAAAAAAAAAAGGGAAACAAGGAGACAGAAAAAAAACCCTGGTTGCTTCTATTATGGGATTTAAGATAAAACAGAAAATATAGACTTAATAATTAAAGCCATGAAGGCTGTGGTGATGTTTTGTTTTGTTTGGGGGGCAGGAGGAGAGAAAGCAAAAGCTCACAACGCATCCTTAACATAGGCTCAGAGCTGTGATTTCAGCCCCGAGACCTAACAAACATCGCATACAGAGTGCAGTAAATGCAGTATTCATAAATGTATATGCTCTTTGTGACTTCATGTCAGCAGGGTTCTGTAGACCCTCATTTGTATCAAATAAACTTCAAATGGTAAAGAATACGTGCCAGCCAGGGACGAGCATCACTTTGAATTGTTCCTTGTGTATCGTTCCTGAAATGGGAAACATGGCTGGCTTCCTGTTTGTCAGGAGTGAAAAACAGGCACATCTTCTGTAATTATTAGTAATAGTGTCAATTTAATAAATTATTCACTCATGACAACAAGATTTACATTCTGTTTGCTGATAGCCTGTGGGGGATAGTGTTTGCTTTAGGAAGGTAAAACCTCACAGTAATGCAGTGTACATCGTAAATCCCTGTGTCACACCTGCTCTGAAACACTGAAGACAAGTGGTGCTAACTTGTTTCTTACTGTACCTTCCTCCTCCCCTGTGGATGATACTCTCATGGGCTCACTAGATTTTCTGCTATTGCTTATGCATTTGGGACTAGACATTTAGAATTCCAGCTAACACAAAGGTTCATGGTTGTGCCTGAGATGTCCATGGACTGTGAAGAAATTATTATCCCTGGTATATCAATTGACAAGAGAAGCCAGACCAGAGATTGCAAGAGTGGGATGAGGTGATGAGTTGTTTATGCTCAGCTCCTTTCAGTCATGGCAGCATGGGAGAAAGTGCAGAAATGCTTGAGTAAAAATTTAACAGGTGAATGATATCTGAGCTGAGAGAGGAATTAATATGCTGATAGACAATGGAAGAAGTCAGACCATGAAGGGATTGGCTACAGAAGGAATGTAGCTATTGTTTCATGTGCTGAACTGGAGAGAGACAGTGGCATGACAGAATAAGACCAGTATGATACTAAAGAACAGTGTTTGTAGCAAGGTTCTAGATTATTGTAGGTGGTGCATAGATTTTTTTTTTGTCAAGGCTAAAACAAAAGTATGTGATAATATAAATAAAGGGTGAGAGCTTAGAAGAGGGTTTTAGGGAGGGAATGGCTGGGACCAGTCTGTTTCCTATTGATGTCATGCAGAAAGAATCAGAGAGCTTGCCCAAAATGCAATGATGGAAAAAAGAACTGAGTAAAAAAAGCTGTTGAGGCTGGGTAGAAAGGAAGACAATTGTGTTGCGTGTCATGAGAATAGATGGCGTGGAGGCATGTTGGGGGACAAGGAATTGCTGTGTTGTGTTGAATTTGAGTTGAAGGCTAAGCAGTGAGAGAGATGGGAGAGAGCAGTGTAGCAGGGAGGGAAATCTGTCCCTTATTAAATAGTAACTGAGTTGGTGCATGAGATTTTCCAGCCATAAATCAACTGCAGCTCTGTGGGGAGGAAGCCAGAGCCTTACACAGCCCTCACAGAGAGGGCAGGAGCCTGGGTGCAGAGGGAGGAGGAGATTTCAAGAGGGAAAGCCTGACCAGTTGTGTCAAAGGCACATGTGAGCTTCCCTCATCCACCAGCTCCCCATCTGGGAAGTTTCCCTATCCCTCCATCCATCCTAGTGCTGGGCTGGAGGAGCTGGCTCCCACCACGTCAGTAGAAGCAAATCTACACTGGTTTGGGCTGGGATTGTTTTCAAATCACTGCTTTTCTCCTAGATTGCCTCTGGGTTTCTCTAAGAGAAACCCCCAAGGCTGTCGTGATAGTTTGCAGTTGAACAAGAGACCCCAGAAAAATCTGATTGTTTGCTGTAAGATGTCCTACTAACAGAAGCTGGGCAGCATGTGGGCATTTGCTTGTTTCAGTGGAATTCTAGTAGAAGCATTATTTACTCCTGTTTTACTGATAGAGTAAATAGGATAAAAGAAATAAGATGACTTGCCAAAAAATCAAATAAGAGATCTGTGATCAGCTCATAGTCCCTTGCTTGTAAGTACTCTGCTTTATGTCTTTGTAATTCAAAAGCAATTAAAGCAATGAAAAGAAATAAAAGATATTAAATAAAATAGTCCCCAGCACGTCTTCAGCAATTCCTCTGCTAAAACTTGTGATATGGTGTGAAAGAGGTTGAAGCTTTCCTCCTTGATAATACATTAAATAATTATAAAATTTTTATTTCACCTTAAGTAGGAATAATATTTGATTGTCATTTAAACCAGTTCTTTAGAATCCCATACTTTTACTCAAAATAATCCAAGAACATTTAATAAGTCTTAAAATATTCATAACACACGGAGATCATTACTCTCGAGACCTTTGTACAAAGCAGTGAAGTGTGTTAGACATATGGCAAAAACCTCTTAATTTCTTATTTCTTGCTATGATTATATGGAAGAAAGGAAAATTCTCTGTTCTTTTCCCCATTGCAATCTGCATGCCATTGTTTTATCTGTTGTGGGCCAAAGTCATCTCACACACATGTTCACTGAAGAACATGGAGTTAATCAGGCTTGAATTTAGCTCTGTAAATATATGCACAATAATAATAAATTCAGTTTTCTGTACAGTATTTCAGATAACAAAAAAGAGGACACAATTTATTTCTATATCCCAGATGACATTAACAGCCCAAACTGTGTTGCATGACAGATGCTGGTACCTACCTTTTATATTATTGGTAATTATCTGAAGTCGTTAATTGCTGTGGCATTGAGTATTAAGAAAACAGTCAAAAAACAATTGGTATGTCCTGCATTGGAAATGTATCTAAATATCAGAAGCCCTGTCACAGTACTTAACTGTATGAAGAGACGATGAAAAATTTGTTTTAATTAAATTTCAATGTGATTGTCTAAAGTCAAGTGGAACCTCCATGGATTAAATCTAAAATAAAACTGTGGTTACAGTATATGGTCATAATCCCCAGGTCTGTTGTGTTGAAATGACAGTATAATGAGTAGAAGTTAAAATGTCCTCTGCTTTCAAATCCTCATGGTTGTCATTTGATTAAATAATAGTGCATTCTGTTTGATGTTTTGGCTTTATTATTCAGAAGCACTTCAGTATATGTGCCCTACCTTTGTATTATGTGCTCCTGGCAACCAGGTATCCATATAGGTTCTTATTTACACACCTGCAACAGAGACACTGCACGTTTAGCTTGCCTGTGTGCTGCTTGAATATGAAATTTTAATTATTCCTCTTAATTATGGTGCATTCACCAAAAAGAGGGAAATCATTGGTCAGGTACAAAAAGAAACTGCTTAGTATTTGAAGGAATTTGATAATTTTGTTGTAGTTCGTAGCTTGGCAGGTGGTAATAATGCTATGCCAGCACTGTCAAAATATGAAAATTAAAGTGACGATGGGTTTTAATGAAATCCATTTGACAAATATAATTAAGGTGTTTTAATATGAAGCCCTGTAATAAAGACTACCGGTGGACTCCCTGAGGTCCTGACTAATTGTGTAGATTGCTTTTAAGCTTTGAATAGTTTTATTGGATAATGAACTGTTAAGAAGTGTTAGATCTTTCTTAAGCAGAATTTGGTTTGAAAAAGAAGAGGAGAGACAGGCCTGAGGTGTGGCATTTTAAACATAATTAGAAGAGAGATTTAAGTTAACATCTTTGATCTTGCTGTCAGTTTTTGATTAGAGCTGTAAATGCTTTAATCAAGTGCAGTGTAGTCATTACATTTCTAACTGTTTTTAAACTGCGAAATTACTGAGACACTGACATCGGTTTAACACTTCCTGAGAATTTCCAGCAAAGTTATGTTTGTAAACTGGGTGTTTGCATTAAATTGTCATACTGCAATAATTTAACAATTCAATAGATCATGGGATAATTATATTTTGGGGTTCTAATAATCTAAAAACCCTTTATTAGTTTAAATATAATGTTCTGTAGTTGAGGAGAGTGGGCCACTTCAGACTTCATTTTAAAAATAATTTCTAATCTTGTTTTTTTTTTTTTTCAATTAAAATGGTATTCAAACTAGTAGTTGTAATGAAAATGAATATTTAAGAAGCTAAGTGCAGTATTGAAATGCCTTCCATAGGAAAATGATTATTTTAATGTTGCACACTGTTTGACCAATGTGGATTCCTTCACACCCATTTTAGAGCCAGGGGAGCAGGCACAAGAATTTACCAGGGATACAGTAGTGCCTGAGACACTCAGTTCTGTTCTCTCAAATTCCTGTCTTGCAACATTAAAGATTGTTTGAAGAAATTTCTGAAAGATCAATTTATTATATATATATATTTTTTTACTGGCATCCAAAACAGCAGTAAAATGTGAAAATGGCCATGGGCTCAGGTCTGTAACGTCAGTGAGGATGTTGGGCTGGATGGTATCTGCCCATAGGTGGCATGACTTCATTTCAAATACAGAACCCAGCAGTCTGGGGCCCTTTCTCAAATCTGACCTTGCCTCCCTGTGTTCTTGATCTTAGAGCATGACAGAAAATCCAGATATTTGTCTCTTTACTGTATGGGCTAAGGGCTACTCATATTTGTCTTCTAGAAATCAAGATTTAAGGTACAGCAAAGAAAAACATACTAAATGCATTCTGTCTGCAGCATAGAGACCATCCACACAAATAAACTCTAACAGTGTCCTGCTAACAAGTCCCACAAACTTGTTAATGATGTCCCACAGCAAACCACCTGTGCCTTTGGCAGCATGTCCTGCATGCTGACAAGTCTGGCAGACCAGGAGAGAGAGGAGATGTCACCCAAGCCTGGGACATGCCCACAGAGACTGTCCAGCTGCCAGCACTTCTCCGTGGCACCTCCAGTGCCCATGTCAGTGCCAGCTGCAGTTCAGGTAGCACCCAGGAGCAAGCAGCAGCCTCTCTGGTAATCATAACACAAATCCTTGGGGACCCAGGACATTTTCAGTAGCTAGGATGGCACTTGGAGCACTCCAGGCTGCTGCTTTGGGAGCTTCCAAGCAGCAGCTGCTGCCCCATGCAGGAAACTGCTCTAATCTGGAGCAGTTTGTGCTTAGAAATCTCCAGGTCTGCCCTAAATCAAATCATATAGTGGTAGTCTAATGTACAGGTGCCAAAACTGTTGGTAAGTGTCACTGAGTTGCTCCATCACAAGAAATCACACTTTTCATCTTAGGCACTTACTGAAAAATCAGGTTTTTCAATATTTTTTCCTAGCAGGGATGCCTTAGAAACAAATTGTGTCTATATGCAACAAAGGTCCTATGTAAGTCAACCTCTGAAACACCATCTGAAGAGCTTAACTTGATCCTTAAAATATGAGTCTGTTCTGAGGAGTGCTGTAAAAATTCTGTTATAGGATAGTCTGTTTTTCCATCTCAGCAATTTCCAGAAGAAATATCTTTGTTTTTCAAGTACAAGAGCAGAGACTTTTGAGTTATGTTTATATGTATATGCATATATATACACACAGAGCCCTGTGTGTATAAAATTCAACCAGGATTTTAAAATTAGTCTGGATTCTTTCCCTTTTGTATAACTCCTGATAATACTGATTTGCAAGGCCATCGAGTATTTTTCATTGTTCCCTCTGAACCTTTGCTGTGGGTTTAGTGAGGCAGTGGTTTTCTCAGCATTACTCTGTGTGTAATCAAAGGCAACATTGCAGATGGAAATAACTAGCACTTAGCTCATGTGTGTGAAAAAGCAGCAGAATCCATAGCTGCATTGGTCCTACACGGTAAAAAAAAAAAAAAAAAAAAGAAAAAAAAAAAAAGAAAAAGAAAACAAAACAAAAAACAAAGCAAAAATGGCTTGAGATGGGAAGCTGTGAGTGGAGGAAGAGTGTAAATGTGCTGGGTAAGGAGCACCAAGATGTTTATCTTGATGTTTTGTCCTTTAGATGCAGGTTTTTAAAATGCTGTATATTTCAAATGAACAAAGATTCTGATTGATGGGTATAAATATTACAATGTAGAAAACCAAGGTTCAAAATGTATTAAAATGCACAATCTACTTAAGTTCATTACCAACAAAAATACAGCCAAGTGGGCATTTGCTAGAGATCTCTCCAGAAAATAAAATTCTGGGGTAGAGCTGGAACTTGAACTGCAGCCAGACCAATAAACTACAGATTGTCCCTTCCCTGTGTCCCTTGTCCCTCCATCTCCAAGTAGCTGCTTCAGATTTCCAGAGTCCTGGTAGAAGAAACATTCTTCTCTGCAAGAAAAACCACCATCATGACAAAACTGTTGTGCCTTGCACATCACATGGTTCTCTGGTTGTAAATTGCCCAATAAATACTCTAACATTGTCTTGAAAGGGGCTTTTCCTCTCCAAATTGCCACCTCTTTGGAGAGATACTGCATTTTCAAGGGAAAATGAATATTAATTAGTAATTTGGTACTCATTTTTCTTCCTTTTAAAAGATTTTTTTTTAGTATTGGTAGAAACTTTGAACAATAATTTTCCTCAGTATTCTCTTTATTAATATTTTTTATGCTTTAGTACTTTCATCCTCCAACTTTGCAATGCATTTCTTTTTATGGCATTTAGATTTTAAGAGATTCAGTTTGTGAAAAAAATGGGAAACATTGAAAGGACAAGCTAATTAATGTTTCTTCAGGCTATCCAAGGTACAGTGTTGTGTTAGAGTTTTGCCCCATTTGTAATTTATGCCTGTTAAAGCTTTATTTTTTCATCTGTTACTGACTTCTAGGCTTCAGTTTGCACTTACTGGCTGTAACAAGCATTTCACTTTACATGGAGAAAAAATGATTTTGGTTTCAGTCACTTTTTTACTGTACCTGGAAAAGAGAATGGGATTTGCAAATGATAAATGGGGAAGTTGACTAGCTAACTAATAAAGATTTGTCTTAATCAAGTATGATTTGTCAGAACAGGAGCGCACTGGGGTCAGGGCACACGCAATGAATAATACAGCATTCACTGGAGAGAAGGACCAGGCAAAAGGCCTCATAAATATGCTGCTATTACCCACTGCTAATTCGTATTCAAAGAGTGAGTTGCACTGAAGCCAGCTCCGAGGTTGCTGAGCTGTTCACCTGCTTCATGGGCTTTACCATGTTTAAGAAAGTTTATACATTTATATTTTTATATACACACACTGTTTACAGAATGCTTTATTTATGCACAGACCCCTGCACTTTTTGGTCAATGTGTTTAAGCATTATTTATTAATCAGCTTCTAGGTTTGTTTTATTTTTCTAATGTCTGGGTGCTATTTTATTTCTGGTTTTTGTTGTTTAAATATGAATGCGAATACAGCAGGAGATAGTTCCATTCACATTTGAAATGAATTTCTGAACAGTGCAAGAAAGGTTAAAACACTGTTTAGCTTCATGGAAGTATTAGAGATCAAACAGGCATAGACTTCTTGTTCATGTTGCAGCTTTCCTGACTTTCTAATTGACCTGTAGATCCAAGATAAATCTGGCATATCAGGATGTTGGGAGAAACCTGAACAAGCCCAAAGGTAATTTTGTTTGGTTCTGGCTTTACTTTCTGATGATAACTTTGCTTTTTGCTTCAAGGAGCATTTTCTTAGATTGAAACTGTTGAAGGATATACTCTTCTCGTAGGTCCACTGATGTCCAGAGGAGATACTGCAAAACACTCTTGTTTTGATAAGTTTCTTGATTGATAAGTTTAAGCTACATAAATGGATCATAAATAATCAGTTTGAAAAATTACTAAATTCTTCCAGTGCTTACAGATTTAACTAGCAGTTTTTGTTCTCTGTCATTGTGCTACCTAAATGACATACACTGTGGTATGTAGTGGTTATGTAGTTAAATAAGACTGGAAAAAATTCTCACTCCACTCTTCAATTTTAAAACATATTCTTCAATGAATTTTCTTCATGAATTTCAAAACATTTTCTTCTCTTTTAAAAACATAATGTAACTTTTCTATTTGCTGGTTGGCTAATAGCCTATCTCATCAATTTTGTGCTCAGCTCTGTGTCTTGAAGTGCACTTGCTGCTTTAAGAATGGATCAGCTCTAGAGATAGAGCCAACTTTACAAGGCTCAAGCTGCTCAGTGCAGGAGTTTAAGTTGCCAACTCTGTACTTGCACTTTTTAAGTCTTCAAAATTACCAGTAATACAGAGTCCAGATTAATTATTTGTACTGCTCTGAGTTTATAGCAAACTGGGTAGATGGTGGAGCACTTTTGATTAAATAATGATTATGAATATAGCATTAGATGAACCAAAGATCACCATTGTGTCATCTCAGTGCTGTTTGGAGTCACAAGTTTAATTAAACGTCAGCTTGTGGCTCAAGTTTTAGAGGATGTATTTCTGCAACTTAATTTAGATGCAATCAGGATTTTTAATACTCTCCCCTGCTAAACCACTTTCAGACAAGTTCAAGGCTGGCAGTACTGCAATGAAGTATCACCCATTCCTGCACCAAGCTCAGAGCAAGTAGGGACTTCTTCCATCCTGGGAACACTTAAAAAGTAGCAAAAGAAGACACTGAGGGTTGGCTCCCAACTTTAGGTACGTTATTAGTGATTGAAAGGGGGGGTAGCAAGTTGTTTACTTATTGATGCACTAAGGAAAGATTTCTTTTTTGCCTTAGAACTTATTTGAAGGAAGAGAGTAGGGGAGGAAGATGCGGTGGGAGGAATTTGGAGCAGACAAGCACTGCTGGGCTGGGGCATGGCAAGAACAATGGCCAGCCTGCAATGTAGACAAGTGCTCAGCAGAATCAAAGTCTGCCACCTCCTGTGAATGTTGCTGTGAGGATGTTAGTAAGGGAGCTCAGCTAGATTGGTGATGGGAGTAGACAGAAAAAAAATACATCAGTTAGTGAGAAATGAGTTGTTTTTTACCAGTAGATTGATGTAAGTTAGGATTTCAGAAAAGGTATGAAACCTTAGAAACATAAAAAGTAACTGGAGGTGAAGTTACTAGGTCTGTCATCTTTCTTCTTTCTTTATCCTATTTTCTTCTCATTTATCTGCCTTTTTTTTTTTTCTGTGGAAGGACAAATCAGGCCTGGACCATGGGAGGCGTTGGTTATGAAATGCTCCCGGTTTGTTCTTAAAGGCATGTGGCACCTTCCTCAAATATCTTTTCTTCTTTATTTTGAACGAAACACAAAGACTGAATTCTGATTAGGTGGCCTGGATGTTTTTCTTTCTGGCTTCTCTGACCTCAGTCTAAACCAACCCCTTTTGCTCTTGACCAATAAAAATAATTTCATGAACATCCATTATAGCTTATAGGGAGACCTTTTCATTTGAAAAATGTTTGTATTTTTTACTTTGGTGAACATCTTGGACTTTGGAAGTTTGGGAGGTATTTTTAGATGTTACTTGCCTCCACAGTAAGACTGGGCAACTTCTTTTATCCTCTCTTGCAACTGAACTTCTGACAGCTCTGGAAGTATTGGATGTCCTTGGTGAATGCTGTGGATTGTCAGTGCTCTTTCCACCTGGATGGCATTTGCTTCTGCTGAAGAAGCCAACTAATCCCTATAAAAAGTAGCTAATTTTTATTTTATTGTGTTAATTGACCACTTAGCAGCATGCGGATTAACATCTTCATGGCAGATTCTTGAGGCATTTGAGCACTAACTCATGTTTCACTGTTCTGATAATGCTTTACAAATTCTCTCCATTGGCTTATGGCTGTTCCATTATCCTTCAGTTATCTGTATTACCCAGTACTTATTTTTAAACAACCTTAATGATCTAAATCCTTCTGTTTCTAATTATATCAGCTGTTCAATGTAAATATATGTCGGCTGTGAACTGGGGAATTTATTGGACTTTTACCTGTGTCCCTATACTTCAAGATATGTCATCACTTTATTAACTTTCTGCTGTCAGAAGCATAAGGTGTTTGACTCAACCCTGAATTCTTCAACTCCTGCAACCTATATTTTCCAAGTTTGCAAATCTGCTTGCTGTCACCTCTGAACAGTGAGCTTTTAACATTTTCTAGTATTTTTTCCTAGACACTGCTGTTGATGATTTATCCTAGTCTCCTAAAATCAAAACTTTTAACCTGTCCAAAATGGAGTGGCTTTAGGAAAAATAAAAAGTCCCAGCCTGTGTCAGCATAGTTTCCAAAAATCTTGTATAAGCTTCTGCTACATCTTCAGAGCATGTGATGTCTTTGTGCAAAGACCACACACAATTGCACTCCCCAAATGGCACTGCTCACTAGGCAGGGCTGAGGATCTCAGCCTGGAACTGTTCCCCACTCCTACTCTGGTCAACACACAGTGGTTTCTGTAGTGTATTTCATGATTCTGTAGAACAGCCATCATGATTTTTAACATGATCTTCTGCTTTTCCCAGTCTAAATTAATTTGTCTTTTCCAACCTCTAATTACATAGTTCAGATGCATGCATATGATGAGATTGAGCAAATCATATTTCCAAGCATCCTTTCTGTGATTTTGTTTAAGCTTTTTTTTTTTGAATTTTAACTCATATCAAGATAACTGCTGCATCTTATGACACTTTTATATGTACACACACACATATATATGCATATATACACAAAAATATATGTAAACACACAGGGTACACTTTGAGAGAAAAAGTGCTCTATAAACTATTGGATTATTTTATTTTTATATGTAAAGAAAAATGGGGAGTCTGTCTTCAAAATTCATAAAAATGTGTGTTTGTTTATCCTAAAGCCTGGAGAGACTCATTCCATGTCATTCCCGTCTCTTGAGTAAATATTTTAGTCATTCTTAGGGCAAAAAAGTATTATTGACTTGAGTGATCAGAAAAAGCTCTTTCACAATCAGTTTAGCTGATAAAGTACATAAATTCTTAAATTACTGGAGGCAAAAAATGTAAAAGAAACCAGTCAAGCAAACTTATTTTGTGTCCTTGATGTGTGTGTAGGTATTAGAAATCAAACTCTGTGGACCACATATTAAATGTGGACCACATATTAAATTACAATTTGTATGTATAAATACTGCATACAGATTACAAGCAAATTCCAAAGGAAAGGCTTATTCAGAAGTGCAAATCATTGCTAGAAGTGATCATTGTCTTTTGGGTTTATCTCAGCATAACTGTTGAAAGCCATGTGCCAGTTTGTGCCCACGTGAAGGGGGAAGATAGGTTTGTGTTTGTTACATTGGTGGGGGGGGGGGTGTTAGTTTTTTTTCTTCAAGTGAGGAAAGTTGTATTCATTCCTCTAATTAATTACAGTGTTTTAGGGTAAGAAATGTTATATTTTTCTTGCATAACATAGTCTCATAGAACCAGGCACCATTTGTGTTGGACTCACAACATGGCATTTTTGAAGTGCTTGGCAACAAAGAGGATGATTTCCCATACTTTGTTCAAACACCTTTAGGGCAGAATACATTTAGAGCTGTGGATTTTAGCATTCACCATTTAAGGATGATGCTTGTTAATATTATGTACTTTTTCAGAAATATTTTTTTCTGTCCATCACAGCATTGTTTAAGACTGAGATAATTGCTCTATCGAATATTCCTGCCCTCTGTCAGTACACAGATAATAATGATGTAAATGCATTCACCCTTCTACTTCTCACAGTTTAGCTGTAA